>NC_092505.1:84882101-85182101 GCF_047511675.1 Marmota flaviventris
CAAACCTTGGCAGGGTCCTGACATTTAGAGCATAGATTCATAGATACTGTAGACAGAATTGAAAATGCCCACTGTGGACAAGGAACATAATGGGGAAAAGGAAGGCAGCAAGAGGATTTCAAGTGTTCTTGAAATCCTAGTACAGGATAATAAAGGTGGACAAGACAACAGAGTACAGGCTTTCTACCTCCATTTGCAGGGTAATCCACACACTCTGGCTCCTGGTTTACTTATCCGAAAACAGGGATAACAAAAATCCATCTGTCCAGGATGCTATAATTCTTGTATTTTGGTGGATGGTACTGCTCTTCTTGCACTAGCCTTATTTTGTGTGTCTGAGTATTAAGGCAGGATATATATGATTGCTTCTCTTCTCAGAGAAGCCCCAAGGAGATGCCTCTTGTATCTGATTTTGGCCTAGTGTTTCTGTCCCTGAATGTTTTATGAATTAAAGTTCTGTTGGCAACTTTGACTACATCAGAAGGACCTGGTTTCCAATTTGGATAGTGGATTTCCAATCAGCCAACTGAAAACCAAGAAAGTTTGCAGAAAATCAAAAAGGGTTGCTTTTGCTTTAACTATGGGAGGGAGGGTACTGTGGACAGAGATATGCAGGGATTTCTAAAAGGTAAAGTTTTTATAGTGGCAGTTGCTTGTACTCTGCAGCAGCAATTGGTATTGCAATATGAAATTCTTATCTTCTTCCTAGGAAAATGATGGTTTTCTTTTAGGACATACTTTTAGTGCTCCCCATAGGTCTTCCTCTTCTACTGTTCTATCACCTGGCAGCCACTTGAGGCAGACCCAGAGGATGAAAAGTAAAACCTCTTGGTCGTTAATACTGAGGAAAATGTTTATTTCACCCATTGGGAGAAACTATAGCCCTGGATAGGGCAGACATTATCTCAGTCAGACAAAAGGCCAAAGATGATAGTGACCAGACCTTCCCCAGGGTCATTCAAGCGAGGCAATTCATGTTGGAAAGCAGGGGAAGCTAACTTCTGCAAGTACACAATGCTCAGTACTTTGCATTAAAATCTTCGTTGCCTTTTAGTAGTGCTAGTGAATAAGGGAATATGCATATCATCAATTTTCTTTTGAAAAGTGTTTGTTGTGTATTTAAATAGCTTTTATTTGAGGATCCCTATTATTCTCATGAACTTTTACTATTATCCAGACACAGATGTACGAAAGTATCAAAATTCTCAAATGGCAAATTCTAAGTCATAATTTCATAAAGGCTCAGAATATCCACCTCACCTGATGCCATCCTCCTCCTGTTCAGAATTGCCACCCTCCTTTGGATTTGTTGTAGTGCTTCATATTTTTGTAGGCATTTTCAAACATGAACTCACTTAATTCTTCTTAACAATCTTGAGGATTTGGAAGGTGAGAAAATATTATGATTTTGCCGATAAGGAAACAGAGAGATTCTGTGACTGAGTACAGTGTGGCAGAGTTTGGACAAGTATCCCAGTGTCTAGGTCAATATGAACTGGAAATAGTTGTCACCTGTTGGTTGTCAGTTTAAAGATTCAAGTGCAAGAAAATGGAATTTATTTCAGTAACTATTGGGAATTATTAGTAGTATATCCAAAAATGAATGGGGCAAAAAATCCTCGCAGTCTCTTGGGACTGGGAATCTTGGTATTGTAGAAATGTGGCAAATGGCAGAACAGGATGCAAAGTACAGGATTCATCTTTTCAACCTTCCTTTCCTCACCTCCACATTTTTCTTATTCTATGAGGTTCGAAACAAAATGACAGGCAAGTCCAGAAGCTTATGGTTGGACAAAAGGACTGGTGACCCTGACTGCTTAAACCTACAAGGAGGATTTCAAAATCAACCCTGGAGTTCCTTCTCTTCTCTAAATCCCTGCCTTCCTGTCTGGAATAACTCAATGGTACTTTCAAAGAGGCATTATTCTGCTTTGGCAAACCCACAGGCACACTTTTGCTGCTGCCCAATTCATCTCCTCCAGTCTCAACTCCTAAAATATTATTTTTTTTTTTTACAATTGATCAATGCAATTTATATTGATGACAAAAATTAAAAAGCCTTTTAAAGAACAAATCTATTGACAGTTGGGAGGGTTGAACAAAGTGATTTTTAAAACCATCACTTCTGTCTATAGGATTTGTAAAGGTCTGGGAGAGTAAAATTGCCAGTGACTATTGCAGATCTTCCTAAGGAAGGAAATCATCATTTTTATTTGATTGTGGATATAATCAGAGACACCCACAGTCTTCTTCCTGTGTAGATTCTCTAGGTTAGTGTCCCACCTGGATACCTTTCTGGTTTTCTTCCATCTTATGGTGGCCTGAGGCCTCTTTGGGTCTAACTTGGAAGGAGCCTAGGAGAATGATTTCCTTACAGATAGTTAATAGTGGAGCATAAATTATATTCAAAGTTTCCACGTTGCCTTTAAGTTACTGCACCTGAGGTCATTTGAAACTCCCACAGGAAGTGCTGGGTATTCTGTTCTAAGGTGTCCTTAAAGCCAATGGCCAGTTCCTCTTGTTTATTCAAAAGACATACTTCCTGTTGTTTTGATTGATCTGCCCAATACCCAGATTTGAAAATGTTTAAGCAAGGAGAATAAAGAGCATGTTTAAAATTCACAACAAAAATTGTATAGAGCTTCATTTCAATAGCATGGTGTGGAAATTGCTTGCTCTGTATTTACTGGGAGCATTTGGTGACAAAAAGTCCTGATGGGATCTAGATAACAGCCTCCTTCTCTCCCTGCTGCATCCAAGTCCTACCAGCTGTTCAGGTCCGTTTCTGACTAAGCAAGTTGTTCCTCTTAGATCCTGTTTTCAAGGCAGTTGCCGTCAGTAGACGGAGGACACATTTCCCTCTGCCTAGCCATGTGTCTGTACCATCTTTGGCCTCTCAGAGACTCCAGGTTGGAGGTCTACATAAGTTAGCCTCACCAGCCTTTCTGAACCAGATGCAAAGTACACGCCCCAACTGGCTTGTAAAAGCAGTACATCTAATCACATAATGCCTCTATAATGTGGTTTTTTAAATGAAGTGACCCACAGGATATTAATCTGGTGGTAACACTTCCCAAGGGATGTAGCCCTGGCAAACACTTCAAGAGCAGCCAGTACTACTATTAAATGTGATGTTCATTTCATCTGAACATATGGAAATCCAAACAAGCCTTGGGAGAACTTCAGTGCTCTGTACATGCTATATTGTTCATAAACTTGTCATAAATAAGTGCCTCTTAAAAAGAAACCAATTAATAAATGTGCATTGAATTACAAAGTTTAAATATTCCATAATATGGGATCTCTTTCCCCGCCCCCTCCACCCTCATTCCCACTCCTGCCAAGGCCCCCTCGTTATTCAAACTGTTATAACATTTTCCACTGTGTGGCACATCTCAGTTTTGTTGTTGTTGATTGAGTTATTTGGTTGGTCCGGTGGCAAAAAAAAAGGAAGAAAAAAATCTGCAAGCTATAAAATGCATCTTCTTTCTTCCTTTGTCTGTGTCTTAAAGTCTGGCTTGGCAGTCGAACCCCACCCCAAACCTCCCACCAAGAGTATGTCATATTTCTATATGCTGGTGCATGTTCAGCTCTACCTCTTTTGAAATGATGCCCAAAACCCAGCAATGTTTACATAAGTAAAAAGGAGTTTCACTTTTATGCTGTGATTTCTGCACGGAGCAGAGAGTTTTCCTAGCCATACCTTGGACTTTGTTCATGGGTGAACTTCTATTTTTCTAATGTGATGGTTTTATCCAGCTTTGACAACAGATTTCTTTAGGAGATTACACACCTGGAATTAACTTTTCCTGCCAAGAATTACTGTGCACCTGGAAGTACTAAATCATTTTTATCTGTTTTAGAAGCTTTGCGTAGTAGAGTTGCACATCTTGAACTTGACTTGTCTCTGGAGGAGAAACTTAAGGACTATGATTGGGGAAGTGTATATATGGTGGTGTTATGAAATAAATACATCCAGGGCGCATTTACTTCTCAGCAGCCAAATACTCACTACCTGAACACCATCTCCCTAGCTACTCACTTCTTAAATGACTGCTTACCGCATAACATATGGAAATGTGAGCAAGCACTTTCAGCAGATCGGATCGTTTGCATGTGTTTACACCAGTTCTAACACGAATCCCCATTAATGTTTGATATCGTCCCCAACAGGTTTAAGTAGATGTCAGACACCATATCTCTTGAGTATCCGTTGGGCGTGGTATGCACCCAAACAGAGAATGATAAAGAAGTGTTCCAAGGGCTTTCTTTCCCAAAGACATGTTTACTAACTAGACAAAGTATTTTGAGAATGTGAGATGCTTTCTATGAATGGGAAAGCCACAAAAATAGAGCATCACTTAATTTTAAAAATTCATGCAGAGAGCTTAGTATAAAGTCCAGCCATGCCCCTCTGCTTGGAGACCTGTCTATTGAAAAACTGTCGATAAAGTCTTGGAAGTACAACTGGAAGAATATCTTGAAGAGAAATGCATTTATGATTCAGAAAACTTTTTTTTTCCTAACAAACTCATGCCAATTAGAAAGATAATATTGCCTGTGATAGAAATTACTGATGTGATTTCTTTTTTTTTTTGTTCCAATTTTATTTTATTTTTTAAAATTTTTTATTGTTGGCTGTTCAAAACATTACATAGTTCTTGATATATCATATTTCACACTTTGATTCAAGTGGGTGATGTGATTTCTTATAGTGGTGATGGTGGTAGGGGAGTATAAGACATTCAGAGGAAAAAAAAAGTTCCTTTAAGTTTTGCCCTCCATATTAGATCTTCTGTTTTTTTTTTTTTTTTTGCCATGAAGCCTGAATATGCTCTCATTTTACTAACATGAAGTCCTGTTGATACAATAGCAGATGCTTTCTGTCCCTAGGATCCTGGCCCTGCTATGTCTGGTTATACCCAAAGTTTGCCAAACTGGTTCTGCTTATTCTTGTCAAACAAGGATAATTTCTTCTCTTGGTTGCCTCTGATATGGTGTCAGCATTTTAAAGGCCAAAAGTTCCCATAGTGACAAATTACATGAGTATAAACATTTATTCTGTTTGGACAAAAACTCCGTGAGATTAAGAAAAGGATTAGAAAAATACGCACTTATTTGATGGCTTTTTTTCAGGCAACATAAGAATGATACTGTGATGTTATAAATTGCATTTAATTAAAAACCCACAGAACAAAACGTAGCTACATTAAAATACATCTGCCATTGAACTTGAATATAAATAATTGAATTTCACAAATTGCTATTTTCTGTTATTGTGGTTTAATTTTACATGAATGTGACTAAATTCTGCCCCAGGTATAGATAAACTCATTATGTCCTTTAAGCAGTTCAAATTTCCTGATAACCAGCAGTCAAATGGAGGAACAAGCAGAATTAGTAGCCAAGCCTAATAAAGGACTGGGAAAAATTGTATCTGTTTCATCCTTCTGGTTCCCACACACTCTGGTTACATCATTACTTAGCTTGTAAATTTGCAGGCCAATTGGGCTCCAGAGCTTGGGTCAGGTGACCAAAACATCAAAATGTGTCTGAAACTCTAGCCTAAAGATGGGGTTTCAGCAGGGGCCTCTGGATAGCTGACTCCTCTGTGGTTGCTGTGCAATTTTCGTATTTTATTTCACCTTTGCTTTCAGGCTTAGCTTTTGGTCCCACGGATTGACGGCCGAGGCCAACTCGTTGATGTGGGTTTTTCTGTGCAGGTGCGTGGGCAAAATTATTTCCTGTACCACATACTACACTCAGTTATGTAATAGCGATTACAAAAACAAAACAGAACAGAAAAAAGCCAAAACAGAAACTAGGTATTTCCTATGATTTGGTTTTCACCCATACAGAGAATTCAAACCCATTTCTTCCCCTTTTATCTTTATCTTTATTTTTATTTATTTGTTTATTTTTTGTCTTTAAAAAGTGTTCTAGGTTTTTGTTTCAATTTGCAAAAAATAACTCATCTCTAAATCGGCAAAATGAAGCCAAATTTGTCAGGTCCTCAACTCCCCCAGATGGAGCTGAAATGCTGTGCTTCTCTTAAAGGAGCGGAATGCGTAACTCTATCGCCTTGCTAAGGTTTCACAGGGCAGGGATAGTGATGACAACAACTACTTGTTTTCTGCAGATGTAGAAAGGCATTTTTTTACATGTGCAGGAAGCAACAAAAACCCCAGTCTTAGGGGACAGGTGAGTGAGTTACCTTGCAAGAAATAAACCCAACAATCCTTAAAGTTGTAGACAAAGTTGTAACACAAACAGAGCCCAAAGCTTGACACCTCTGTACACAAACCTATTTTCCTGTTCAGGTTTACATTTCTATTGATTGCTACTATAGGTGTTGTCATCAGTATGACGGAGAATGTGTTCTGAATTCTCTTGAGGATAAAATCCATCAGAAAGTGGAAAAATCTACTGGGAAAACAGTCTGGACAAATTGTTATCAGGTATTTAAAGATACCTTCCAAGAGCAGAGATGATGCATTGGAGAAGGAGGAAACACAGGTGAAAATTAATTTTGTCAACATCCAAGCCAAACAATGCAAATTGCCCTTCCTTGTGGATGAAAGGTTTACATGTAAAATATATTCCATAATTTATACAGCAAATTTAGTACATACTAATTGTTATGCTATGTGGTAGGGATACAAAGAAGGTGATGGAGAGAAGATGATAAGAACATTTTTCTAGAGCTCACTACTTACCAGACTCTGTTGGGAGCTACATCATATTCATCCCATCCCTTACACGTATCCAGAAAGGTGATCATTGTAATTATCTCCTTTTACAGATGGGCAAACTGAGGATCAGAGAAGTTAAACGATCTGCTCAAGATCATGCAGCTGTTTTGTGGTGGTCTGTGGAAATAGGATTCCAATCTGCATCTGATTTAATCTGGGATCTGTGTTCTTAAAGGCTCTCCCACATTGTCTAAGGGTTGTATAGAGATGCAATTCTTTGTCCTTAAGAAGCTTTTAATCCTGTGCTGCAGTAAACCAGACGAAGAAATACCTGAAATTACATGTTAAAGCCTCTATAGCATTTACACGCTTGAGGAAAGTAAAACTTTTTTTTTTTAATATTTATTTATTTTTTAGTTTTCAGCGGACACAACATCTTTGTTTATATGTGGTGCTGGGGATCGAACCCGGGCGGCACGCATGCCAGGTGAGCACGCTACTGCTTGAGCCACATCCCCAGCCCAGGAAGTCAAACTTTGAGGGCAGAAATGATTCACTAGAACCTGTCCTAGGAACCCATGTCTGTTCTATGGCAGTGAAGAATGGGTGGGTGGGTGGGGGGGTAAATGCTTGGTTATTTTCTCCCCTGCGGGAATCCCCCTGGAAAGAACTGATTTCTAGTTTTATTCTGCAAAGCAACCACAGAAAGTGCTGTGTAAGACAGAGTGAACTCCTGTCCCCACGGGTGTCTGCCAAATAAAGTAACTAGGTGCTCTTATATTTTCCAGTACAAGTGCTTCATTATTAATTCATGGTCCAGGTCCTCGGTACATGCTGTTACTAATATTAGGTTTCAACAGAGAATAATGAACAGGAGCACTGGCCTGAATGTCTTAACATTTTTAAAACAATGTTTGCAGCACTAAATTCTATTTCTGGTATAATTGGGATCTTTGCATAAACAAGAGGAGGTCTCTGCAGTGTTGGGGAGGCGTAATTGTCCCATAGCTTAGCAACAGAAAAGGTGAGATTCAGCATGATTCAGAACTGGTACAAGGTGCTGGTGAGACTTTCCCCCTTAGATCTCAGTGTTACTCTTATGTATATCAGACAAGAAAAGAAGTCTCCTGAGTGAGGATCCCAACTAGGAAGCCTAGATGGCTCCATGCTTTGAAACTTCATCCCATCAGGAAAGGAGTGTGGGGGGACCTTGCTCTGGTAGACAAACAGTTCCATTCAAGTGGCTCCAAAGCAGAGCTGACTTTCCCATTAGGCATTGTAGGCAGATTGCCTATGGGACCCCATGGTACTTTTCATGTTTTAACTTTAATTACGTTTAAAACAATAAAAATGAATTTAATAATGTTGAATGTATGATGTTGAATCTAGCCTGGTTTACATTCATCTTTATACCAGTGCCATTGCGAAGAATAACTTTTGACTTTGACTGTTTTTTTGGAGGAAGGAATGATGGCAGAATCCCTGGGGCCTATGAAAGTCCTCATGGGGCCCTATCCACAGAGGACACTTCCCAAATGGCACTGAGAGGGAATGGTTAAACAAGTCAATGACTTCACTAGACACCCTGCTTTTCCTTGCTATTGTTTTCTCACTTAGGTCTTATTGAGAGTGAGTCTTTGAGGAAAAAGAGAAAGAAAGAAAATATAACCTTATGGGTTATTGGGAACATGAAGCCCACATTCCCCCTAGGTTCCCAAGAGTGCCTTGCCTGGCACAGAGTTAGCATTCAATAATTAGCTGGATTTAGTTGGCATTGATTTAAAGAAAAAGTACACAGATGTATTTATTCATTAAATGCAACAAATACTTATTGAGTACTAGCTGTGTGCAAGGGACTGCACTGGGTGCTGGGGATACAACAGGAGATAAGATAGACATTCCCTTGAAGTCCAAGAGTTTCAGAGAAGAGCAGTGGGAAGAAACACAAAACTGACATTTGCAAGGGGGAGGGAGTTGCTAAAAAACGAGTAGGGGGAGATCCCTGATTTCTATTTTACAAAATTTAAAGAGATTTTCCTCTATGGCATTTGGACATAAGCTAAAGCAGACATAAATACATGAAATAAAGATATAACATTGCATAACGTGGCTAACCTTGAGCCATTTAAAAATAAAGCTATGGAATGATTTTCAGGGAAATGAGAACTGCTGAAGCTCAATGGGCTGGGCAGACTGGCCATCCAAGCACTAAGAATTGATGAGTGTTGTCTCTGTGAAAGGGCTAAGGCTGTAGATGGGCAGTTGTGTCTGTTTTCTCTGGGCCTAGTAGGTTTCATGTTCAACTTTGAGATCCAATTGACAGAAGGATAAATTTGAATGGGGACTGTCTGAATTGCATGATTTAAAATAAGCACCAAGCTCCAGTCATTTAGTTTTTTTTCCATAAACAGAACCTCCAGGCAAGTTGTGGGTCTTGCCTGGTCCATTCATTTACAAAATATTTAGTGAGTCCCTACTGTGTATCAGGCTCTGTGCTACCTTTTTGTTTTACAGAGAGGAGCAAAGGCAGACAATAGCCCTCTCCCACTGGGGTTTACATTCTCTTTAGAGAGGGACAGATTCTAGAAAATTTCAACAATGGATGAGGTAATTGAAGGTTCTTGTAACCACCATTCCAGTGAATATTTTTTCTTTTGGCTTTTTGTAATTGCAAGCCAATTTTCCTTGGCATATGGTTTATATTGGTCAAGGAATCCTGCTTTTTCCCAGCCTAGATGTGGGCTTATACCCAAGCTCAACCAATCAGTATTTCTTTCCTGGAATTTTTAGGGGCTGGGTGTTGATTCTGAGGTCATGTGGCCAGATTCTGAAAAGAAAGTAGGCTGTGATATAATATAATAGTCATAAACAGACATCATGAACTGGACAGAACTGAGTTTTTAAACCACATTGATCCTGAGTTCACTTTACCTGGTGCCTCCTTTTAGAAATCAATAAGGATCGTTCTTCTTAAGAAGAATTTAAGCATAGACATGATGATTAGATCAGCTTAGAAAGAACTTGAGAATTACACAGATTTGGGTCCCAAATAAAGCTTTGTTAGCTGGTAGTTCTTTGCCTATCAAGCCATTTCCTTAGGTCTGAAACTGGACTTGAAACATGGATTCTACATGCTTGTTGGAAGATTTAAATCGAAAGGGCCTCTTGCAGTACACAGGCCTCCAAAAGCCAGTTCTTTTATCTTGCCTACTTCTATTCCCCTGTCTCTCTCCCCACCCCATGCTGCCTTTACAATTAATATGTTGCCAGATTGGCTGAAAGTTTTAAAAATAATGTGAAAAATGTGCAATAAAGAATCTGGGGAAAGAGAGGAAATAGAGTTGGAAGATCAGTGAGGGACTCCTTGGCCACCTTCTCCTCTCTTCAGATAGCATGGGGTCTGAGTGATGTGTGGACCGGAAATTCATCAACGGCTTAGGTCTTTGGCTCGTGAACTCTGCCTGGCATGAACACTTCTGTTTCAGCACATCTGCGATTGCCATGTCACCAGCATTTGCAAAGTGGAGGATTAATTTTATTGTGCATTGGCTCAGCAGATCTGGTGACATAATATTGCACTACGAAGAAGGATTACTCACCAGTTTCTGGATGCTACATTTTTAGAAACTAGCTCCACTTAAGGATAAGTGTTGGATCTAACAACTTCCCCCTTTTCCCCACTCCCACTCTCCAATCACCCAACCAACAAATATCCCTTAATGCAAAAACCAGCTCTCTTGGGACCAGATGGATACAATTTTTCTTCAGGATAAAACTCTGGTTATTCCCCTGAAGTAAAGGTTTTATTATACTTCTTCACTTATTAAAAACAGATGCGTCATGTTTATAATATGGCTCTGAGAACTTCTTTTTTTTTTCTCTTCCGAATTTATGGAAAGCAATTTATGTAGGGTAGAATAATATAGCATTTGTGAGTCATTTCTGAAGGGAAAAAAAAAATAGGAAAACTTCATAGTCTGCAAACCAGGCAGGGAGCATGGTGATATTCCAGGGCAAACAAAGAGGAGACCTTGTTTCTATTCCTGTTCCACACCCACTCTGGGTTTTGAAGGATCTTCTTTTCACCTGTGACCTCCATTTGCAGAAAAAGGGAGTCAGGGATAGGCTGTTACTAAGGGCTAGGGTCTGGCTGCATGCTGTAGTCCCCTTCCTGCCATTCAGCAAGTACCACTGCCCTTTCTTGGTATCTTTTTCCAAGAACTTCTTTCTCCCCACCCTAGGATATCTCACAGAGCTTTCTTTCATCCGAGTAGCATACCTTAAAAACTCTTTCTTTCTTCTCTAGAGCTTCTCCTTTGTCCATTCTTCTGTCATTTCACTTGCTGCTGGTTAACCTGCTGCAGAACTTATGTGTCACCCAGGTAACTGTGTTTAATGTCTGTGGAGTGTGCAGTGTGGGGCGAGCAGGGCATGATGCACCGATGTAAAACTGAAGTATATGTATGTTCATGCATGTCCTTTATAGAGCCAAGCACTGCTCTGAGTTAGATTTCAGAATTTGTTAACATTTTATTTTTCATGGCAGAAGCACAAGGTAATAGTTTGATGAGACCTGCATTTAAATCCTGCTCAGCCATCTACTTAAGAGAAATATGTAAGCTTATATTTAGACACTATTCATATTTATATGGCTAAATACTGTATTATCTGTTTACATGATTCTAAAGAACTTCTATATCTCTTATGCAGCCAGGGAAGATTTTTAGAAATATTTTAAAAATACTCTATCGGTATCCTTTGCATTTGAAGCTCTTGTGACCAAACTGGATACAAACCAATTTCATTTTTTTACTAGCACAAAGTACAAAGAAAGTGATAAAACGTACACAAACTGCCTTGGTCTATGCAAGCAGCAGACAGTAAAATATAATGGTCTACTTATTGTGTTGTGATTGACAGCCAACTTTAGAGCAGTTTGCACTCTGATCAGATAGCAGGTTTTTCTCCCATAACCTTGAGGTCCAAATCTCTCTGCCCTTTATTGTGACATTCTCTGCCCTTTGACCCTTTGGAGAGACTGAGTCCTACGTCTTCTAAAAGTCTTCCCTCCGTCTTCCACTGATGTGTACAGTAAATGATTGTCTCTATTATGCCCATGGCAGACACAGAGAAATACCTAACTCATTCTAGCAAAATTTATCCTAATTGGAACTCTAATGAAAGGTTATTGGAATGCTCCAGAAACTTACCTGGAGACCTGGATTTGGCATCTTTTGAAGTTTTGGTAATATAAGTGGTATCTTCTTTGTACTTGTATTTTCTTTCCTTCCAAAGGGGGGAGTGAGGAAGAAAAGAAAGACTGAAAGCTAAAGCCGTCTGTTCTTACACAACCCTCCCTTCCTTCTTTTCTGTAGCAGAAAGTGACAAGGGCTGCTGGGCTGGTTCAGGGGTTATGCACATAAAGTCCTTATCACCTGCGCTACTTAAAGTGGAAGGGAAAAGGGAAGCTGCAAACACCCTGAAGCAAGCAGTTTCTCCTCAGAGCAGCCAGGGCCCTTTTCATCTTCACCTGAAGGCAGCTCTCACCCAATTTAATCCGTCATTTATTTCACCATTAGTGAAAAAAAAGCCTCCCCAGGCTTGCTGGCAATGACCCCAGGGCTCCACAGAAAAGGCAGAGAGGGAGGGTTACCAGTTTCTACTTCCCTGTTTAGAACCCAACTGCAAATGTGGACCTGGAGCCAAATGAGGAGGTTGAGGAGAGCAAGCTTTAAATGAAGAGAAGTCTTTCTGGAAAGCCCCAGAGACAGGGCGAGAGCCCTGGGGGTCGTGTAGGTGTGCAGGAGGGAGAGAAGGCAGGCAGGGAGGAAAAGCTATTGAGAATCCATTGTACCAGGCTTTTGGCCTTATGTCAAGATAATCTTCAGAAGGCCATTTATATTTTTTATTATTCAATCTCATTTTTATGGAGTAACAACAGAGACTCCCAGAAGTTGGCTAATTTCTCCAAAGACGTGCACTCGGAAGCACAGAAAGAGTATTTGAAGCTAGATCATCTGTCCGCTTTAGTCTTACCCTTGACTTCTTTCCCTCTATCCCAACTTTTAGGCTCATGTCAATCCCAGGATCTCCAACTAAAACCAGGCCAGAGTTTACTCTCTGGGAGATCTCTGTGTCCTCTCAACTGGGAACTCAATAGGAGGCCACTTACCTGCCAACAAGAGAGAAGATATTCAGATCCACCCCGAGGAAAGGACAGGTGCAGCATGATCAACTGTGGGTGGGGCTATTGACCTACATGTCCCCATCATAGGGACATCTGCCAGTCACAATACTGGTCCTATAATTCACCAGGAGTCAAAAGCCTACTGTTAATTTCTTTATTCTTTCTAAACCTGAAAAAAAGTCTTTGGATGGTAATCTGGTTGTTCATTCTGCCAAACTGTATTTTCTGCCTCTGTCTTCTACAAATAGGTGTTTTGCGATAATTTTATTTTGAAATTTAGTTTGATGGTTCTATGCACTAGTCATGTTTGATCTTGCTTAGAGTAAACCATGAGGGAATTTCATGCATTTATTTGATTGGTCTACCATGATTCGAAAGAAGAGTTGGGTGTCTTTTCAACTGATAATCCTATTTAATATCTGCGTGATTCACTACAACAAGATGTAGTTTAATGTTATCTGCCAATATTATGTTTGTGTGTGCCAAAATATTTCTTGCCTCCTGTTATGCAGTTTTGAACACAATATTTGAAAGTTCTTTTGTGGTTTGTCATTTAAGCAAAATATTGACAGAATAGTCTATTCTGGTGGCATGTTAATGTCATGGTAAATAAAACTCTTTCTCATTAAAGTTTCTGTGATGATTATAGGAAGGATAATCTTTTATCATTTAGACTTGTAGTCCAAGAATTTTGAGTTACTTGATCCTGGTCAAATATCAGTTTTACTATCATTTAGCTGAAATTCTTGGGCAAGTATCATATATTTCTAAGTCCTAAATTTCTCATCTGTAAAATAGGATAATAATATTGACTTATAGAGTTTGTTGAGGGAGGTGAAGACTAAATGAAATAAGTTGACTAATGTGTACACCTGGTATATGTTAGATAACTGGGCTTTGGTGATATTATTCTGAGTTAAAAACTCTTACAACCATGAAGGGCACCAATCATAATGTACAAATGTTTTTCAACATAGAGATATTTGGAAATGGAAATCAACCAACCTCTTAATTTGATAATTCTGATAGAAATGGTAATATATGAAGATTGTTACATTAAGTCTTTACATACCAGACAAGCCCCTTTATATAATGGAAGTGTTATGATAGACATCAGTATTGGTATTAAGGTATGCTTCATGTTTGCATTAGTAATAAGCTATGATTAATTCAAGTAAGTACACTAAGAACATACAGTAGTGTGATCTTATTCATCACCAAAATAATGTGTATATATAAATAATGTGCATTAAAGAGCTTTCCTGCTTAAACTTATGCTAGATATACTGCAAGAAATAAAGTGGGTTTTTCCAGACAAAGCTATGAAGCATGAAAAATATTGCATAAAGGAAACTATTGTTCTCTTAAAGGGGAAACGAAATAGTTACTTTTGTAGTTTGGATATGGAGAGTCTCCCAAAGGCTTATGTATTGAAGGCTTGGTCCCCAATAAAGCAATGTTCAGAAGTGGGGCTTTATGTAAAGTGATTGGATGATGAGGACTCTGACTTCATTGGTGGATTAATTCACTGATGGATTAATGATCTAAGGGCATTATTGGGAGGTGGTGGAAACTGTGGGAGGTGGGAACTAGTTAATGAAAGTAGGTCACTGGGGGGGTGTGCCCTGAAAGAGTATTTCTTGTTCCAGCCCCTTTCTCTTAAGCTCTTTTTCTCTTTCTGCTTCTTGGCAGCCATGAGCTGAGAAGCTTTCCTCCATCACACCCTTACGCCATGATGTTCTGCCTCACCTCAGGCCAGCCAACCATGGAACCAGCCAACCATGAATTAAAACCTCTGAAACCATTGGACAAAATGAATCTTTTCTCTTCTAAATTGTTTTTCTCAGGCTTTTCCCCCCACAGCAACAGAAAGCTGATTACCCAGCTATATACACAATAATATATCAATTCATTAGTCTTGTATATATGTATTTTACCTAAGCTTTTATTTAGGCATATCTATGCTTTCAATTCCTAGTGTGTCTTTAGATAATGGGTTCTCTGAGCAATTACTTAGAGTGAGTAAAACAAAGTTTCATCCTTAACTGTGTGTGCTTCCTCGGTAAGTAACTAAGACTTCTTGAGTTCCCTTACTTCTTCTGTAACTGTGGATGGAGGTGGTTCCCTGGTGGCAGTAAGCAGAAAGCAATAAATACCTACTGATGCTCAACTAATCTCAAGTAACTTGTTAACAATTCACTTGTTTTGAACTGCCAAATGCATAATTCAGGATAGTGCCTCCCTGACATTTCTGTATCAATTTTGTTGGAATTACTACTTCAAAAGAAATATGTCTTGTAGAAATACTCTTAATCACACGGATTGAGATCAATAGCAAAATAAAATAATACATGTTGTCAATTGAAACACTTCATCACATTTAATTGTACAGACCAAGTTTGTAGAGAGTTTGCCAAATAGGACTGTGGTCATCAAAGTATTCATGGAGTGGAGAGAACACTCCATGGAGGTAAGAAATTTTGCATTTTCCTGGGTAAAATAAACTTCCTAGTTGTAGTGCCCTAATTGGTGTATCTGGAGGATACTCAAATTTGGTGAACAAATGATGTCAAAGACATCATGTGTGAGAATCTCTTTAATGGATATGATGAAAAGTAAAACAGGTGAAGAGGCAACTATCATCTTCAGATTGACTAGATATTGTCAGTGACTTTTAAAACACAATTTATTGTGAATTTTTTTTTTTACATATTTGCTGTGTTTTCTCCAAAATCTTTCTATTACTGCTTATATTAAGGAAATGGGGAAAAGGGGAGAAGTCACATTGTTCTCAACATCATGATATGTTACCTGCTTTAATTTCATTTATTCAAATGCATTGCTTGAATTACCCATTTTACTTGTCATTTCTAAGAGAATTATTTATAAATTATTTTCCACTTTTTGAGGACTTAACCCTTGGCTCAATAATAAGTGAATCTGCTTGCTTTTTTAGTTTCTAAGATAATATCCTTCAGAATGAAATGTCTGTTAAGAATGGAATAGTAAATTCAGGCTCCAAATATCCTGTTACTCAATGCACACTTAGAATTCCCCAATAGTGACCTTCTCTACCTCCCAGATCATAGAAAAATCCCAAATTAATAGTTTTAAACAGTTTTTGTTTCAGGTAGTCTCTCTCAATTTCCATTTACAAGTATGATCAATTGTGAGTTTGGCTTATAATCCTTCTACCTTAATATTGTGTGCCTATCAATAGATATTTTTGCCAATAGAGATGAGGACAATCAAAAAAGGAAATAATTTGAGAGTGTGACTGAGAGAAAATTTCTCTAGAGATAGATACTTTATGCAGTGGAAATTCATAGTTTTAAATAGACAAAGGCAATTAGGTGAGAATTTGGCAGAGTTTGGGTGGACACAGATATACTGTCCTTCCTCTACAACCTGCTGCCCCTAAGCAGCTTCCTGATTTCAGTTTTCTTGTCAAACATTTTCTGTCAATCTTCTCATAAAAAAAAAGATAATTATGCTTTACAAGAGGAAATATTTCTACCATTAGCTTTATTTCTCTAACTTTTTTTTTTTTTCTGGCCGAGAAGAAAGCAATAAATACCTACTCATGCTCAACTAATCTCAAATAACTTGTTAACAATTCACTTGTTTTGAAGTGCCAAATGCATAATTCAGGATAGTGCCTCGCTGACATTTCTTTATCACTTTTGTTGGAATTACTACTTCAAAAGAAATATGTCTTGCAGAAAAACTCTTAATCACATGGATTGAGATCAATAGCAAAATAAAATAATACATGTTGTCAATTGAAACACTTCATCACATTTAATCTTAAAGACCAGGTTGGATGGTTAGAAAATATGAATTCACATAAGAATAATGAATGGTAATTACTGAAAATGACTATAAGATAAATTTTATCAGTTAATGCCCTTTTGTTTTTCTAAAGGATGCTAGGGTCTATCATCCCCTGTTTGGTATTGTCCATATTATCAGGATCAAGAAAAATATGAGCTGTTTCAAGAAAATTCAAGCTGGAAAAATTTACAATGTGCATATAATTTACATTATAATTTAAAAAATGCTAACAGAGTTTCTACTTGTCCAGAGTTTTGACCAGTTGTGATGACCAGAATTTCTCATCAGAACTTTTAAGAGTTTGAAAGAGATTATGAACTTCAAGCAGATGAGTGCTTCCAACCTCAGGGTCCAGTAGCTAAGCATACTTTCCCTAAGTGAAAATAAAATTGAAGTTTCACCTGCTTCCTTCCCCACCCTTCCTCTTTTCCTTCCTTCCTTCCCTTGCCAACCCATCTCTCTCTCCTCACTTCTCTCTTCTCTCCAATCCTCTCTTTTGCATTTTACTTTTCATATTTCATTATGTTCACCTGTAAAATGAAAATGAACTCACTGGCCCAATTCAGTCAAATACTACATGTCAACATGTCAACAGGTACAGTAAAGAGATTAAAGTTAAGTGATAAAATTAAGTGAGAGTTTGGATTTAAAGTAAATATGAGTGTAGATGTAAAAGAAAATTCACAAACTTCCTCTTTCTCTACTGTTTCAATTATAATATTGTGATAGGTAGAAAAATGTTCTCTGCCCCATCCCCAAAGAGGCACTTGTCTTGGTTCTTGGAACCTATGAGTATATTTCCAATGGCTCTGGAGGCTGAGGCAGGAGAATCAAAGTCAACCTCACAGCTTAGTGAAGCACCAAGCAACTCAGTGAGACCCTGTCTCTAAATAAAATATAAAAAGGTCTGGGGGATGTGACTCAGTTGTTAAGCACCTCTGGGTTCAATCCTTGGTACCAAGAAAAAAAAAATTACACAGCAAGATGGAGTTAAGGTTACAGTGGGAATTAAAGTTGCTAAATTGGTGATTTTATAATAATGAGATTATCTGGGTGGACATGAGATTATAATAAGGGTCTTTGCAAGTAAAAGAAGGAGCTTGAAGGAGGTCAGAGTGAAGTGATATGCAAAGAAGTTGACTTGATATTTTTGGTTTTGAAGATGGAAAAAGGAGGACATTAGCCAAGGAATGTTGGAAAACTTTATAAAAACTGGATAAAGCAAGGGAACATTCTTCTCTAGAGTCTGCAGGGGGGAATTCAGCCTTTGATTTTAGACCAGTGAGACCTGTGTTTATCTTCTAACCTGTAGAACTGTAAAATAGTAAACTTATATTGTTTTAAGCCTCTACTTTTATGATAATTTGTTACAGGAGCAATAGTAAACAGATACAAAATGTACTCTTTATTAGTAGTTTTTGGCAAGGGAGAATTCATAAAGGCATAACTTTTGGCTTATAAGAGGAGGAATTAACTAAAATGAATAAAAAAAATCACATTTTTTTTTTTGTTACCCTGGCTGCTGATGTGTTTACAGAATGAAAAGTTTTATCATGTTGTGCTGCCATATTTTATCTTATTTGCAAGCGCCAAGTTGACTCTCAGGGGCATCTTTCCTACACTGGGGTTCCCCTGGGAAGCAGAGACTGATAAATCACTTACGTTCAAGAAGCCCATTTGGGAAGCGATTTGAGGAAATAACAGGGGGATGCACTTGTCCTTCTGCTTACATCTTGCGTGGGTCTAGAGTTGTCCCCAGGCAGCGTGTGCTTCCCAATGCATCCATGACCTGTGGGAAAGTCCTGTGGGAATCCCACTCAGCATCAGAAAAATATCGTGGTGGACAAGGCAAAGAAACATATGTTTTGTTCAGCCAAGGGCATGCTGGAAGCGACACATGGCTGGTATTGGAAACCTTCACTCCTGTTCAGTGTAACTGTTCACCACATCACAACTGCAAATGGCATAGAAGAAAGACTGAGAGGAAGTGAGGCCAAGCACAAGAGGCATCTGACCGTTCTCTGCCCATCTATTAAGATGGATCTGTCACTGAATCTTCATAGTGTCAGCAGCTGCATTGGCTCCAGAAAGGAGCTTCACACAGAGGATTAGCATAACAGGCTACCATCCCCACTGGACCTGGGGCTATGGCTGGTTTGCATTGTCTCCCTTCTTTAATATCCATTTTAAATTTTGCTCACCCTTGCCCATCACTTCAGTGCCTCTAGATATCTTGTGTGGTGGTATGCCAGCATCTCCTTGGTTGAAAGTTCCTACTTTCCTCATCCATGTTGGGCTGTGGTTGCTATAATTTGCTATTTACCAAGATCATCTGGAATGATTCAGAATCTTCTAGTAACCCCCCTGCATTACACATAGTCTCTCTGCCCTCAGTGTATAGCAGGCTTCCCTACTGCTCAAGATAATCACATTCAATTACCTCTCACAACTGTAGTGGCTCCTTTAATTTTAATTATTTATTATTATTATTATTATTATTATTATTATTATTGTTGTTGTTGTTTTTACCTGCTGGGTCACTGATATGGGGAACACAAAAAGGCACGCATATACGTAGCTTCCACCTCAATGGAACTCTTGCTGTTTTCCTTGAAAGTGGAAGCAGTACTCCTCTGGGTACCAGGCCTTTTATCCTATGAAACCTAGAGATGCTGGAATAAGAGTGCACATTCTCTAAGCACAGTCCTGGGAACTCACTGAATATGATGGTAAGAGGGTTAATAAGTGGATAGAACTGTTTATTCTAATTATAGGAAGAAAAGCACAGTTATTTGTTTAATTTGTATACTTTATCTTGGTAAAGTTGTCCCAAATCCATAGAGGCCTTTACTCTGATTGGGCACTTTCATTAAGAGGCAATTCCTTCATTCTGGTAGGCTGATGGCTTCCAGGTGACGTTCTATGTGGAAGAGATAATGGATCCCTTGGCCATGCTTTGATGGTTGCACATCTTTCCTATAAAATAGATCCCTTGATTTGAAGTGATATCATGATAATCAATTGGTCATTCTATATGCCCTTGAAAGGTGGCGCTAGCAGAGACCCAATGGGCAGGAAAATCAAAACCAGATGGGAGTGTATGCTGGCTCCAGCAAGGATGAATCACTGCCCTTCAAAGGTGGAAAGGATCTGATGTAATTGACCTGCCACCAAGTGTCTGGCTGATCTCAAGCTCTGCTGCTTTATCAAGGGCTTCATGTCAGGTAGTCAGCACTTGGCAGATTGGGTGTTCAGTGGCAGCCCTGATGAGAGAGTGCCTTTATTGTTGGGTCCATCCATGCATAGCCTCTGTTCCCATCACTATAGGGACTCCATTCTTGACCTCTTTGGGCCAGCACGAGAGTGACTGAGGACAGGAGTCCTGTGCATGTAGTTTTTTTGTACCCTCTGGCTTTACTTGGTCTTGATTTTGTACTATTTCCATACTATGATGGATGGCTGCTGTACCTGTCTGATCTTGTAACTTGGTAGATCTGAAAATGCCACTTGATCATGGGCAGCAACACTTAGATATCGTGGCATTCAGTTGAAAACTTGTCTCTACTAGTGCTCAGTAGCAGCAGGGCTGCTTTGCAAAAAAAAAAAAAAAAAAAAAAAGCATGTAGTTTATGCTACAGAAGGTAGGCTCTTAATACAAACCCTAAAGGGTCTCTCTGCTCTAGTTTTGTACTGGCATTTTCTGAAGACTTCATACCTGTGCTTACCATGGATCAATCTTTTCACTCTGGATACTTGTAATGTCATTGAATCTGTTGGTACAGTATGAAGGATGCGCAGTTTGATTGCATCCCAGGTTTCCTGCCCAAACCCCTAACCCCGAGCTCCATTAGAAACTGCCAGTGATATTCCTAAGAGTGGTATAGGCTGCCTCCAAAATCCAAAATGAATGATTCAGCACTCTTTTTCTTAGTAGTAAGAGATGCAAGATATGATGATCAGTTTTTAAACTTTAGAGAGGTTATTCTGACATGCTCCAGGTTACTAGATTCCTAAACACTTTGTCAAACATGATAAAGTAAGTGTAAAAAGGTGTTAATTACAGAATCTAGGTTGTAGATATTCAGGGTTCCCTGTAAAATGATTTAAACTCTTCTGTATGTTTAAATTTCTATAATCAAATATTTTTTGGGAAATCTTTAGTAAGTTATTGGGCCCCTGAATAGGGTTTATCTTCTACTCTGTGAAATGCTTATGTCTCATTAGGATGTCCACAGTGTTTGCCACTTCTAGCACACAGTCCAGTTAGTATGATGTCATTAATAAAGTGGGATAGCATGATATTCTTCGGAATGTCAAGATGATCAAAGTTCTTTGGGACTATACCATAATAGAGGTCAGCAAGGTTAACAGAGAGCTTTTGGATGAGACTGGGAAAGTGTACTGATACCCTTTCCACATGAATGTGAACTGCCTGTGATCATCCTTTCCCATGAGATTGAAAAGAACACATTGGCCAGATGACACCAGGTGTCAAAGACTTATCCTGTTCCAGAAAATATCTTTTTTCCACATTCAGCATAACAAATAGATTGTGGTTATCACTTGGTTATCACTTATGTAGTTCACTGTCATCATTTACAACTCATTTGCATTTTGCAATGACCAAATAGATTTATTGGGATTTATTAAGAGATTCATCTTCCCAGTCCCCTCTTAGAAACAAAACTAACTTTAAATAGACAACTTTTTTTAGAGCAACCTAGGTTCATGAAAAATTGAGAGGAAAGTATAGAGATTTCCTACATGCCTCTTACCCCACACTTGTGCAGCCTCCTCCATGATCAATATCCCATACCAGAGCTGTACATGTGTTACAACTAATGAACTTACATTGCCATCATTATTAACAAAGTTCATAGTTAACATTAGGGTTCGCTCTGGTGTTTTATACGCAATGGGCTTTCACAAATGCATAATGGCATGAATCTACCTGATAACCTCATACAGAATAGTTTTGTTGCACTAAAAATCCTTTGCACTCTGCCTGTTCCTATCTCCTTCTCCCCTATCCACTGGTAATAAAGTAAACTTTTTACTGTCTTCGTAGTTACCCTTTTTAGAATATCATACAGTTGGAATCATACAGTGTATAGCTGTTATGGTTTGAATATGAGATGTTTCCCCAAAACTCTTTGTGTTAATGAAAGAATATTCAGAGGTGAAATGATTGGTTTATGAGAGCTGCAACCTAATCGGTCCATCCCACTTTGAATGGACTAACTGGGTGATAACTATCGGTAGGTGGGGCACGGCTGGAGGAGGTGGGTCACTGGGGGTGAGCCCTGGAAGGGTGCATTTTCCCTGTGGTCCCTTTCCTTCTCTCTTTGTGCTTTCTGGCCTCCAAGCCCTGAGCTGCTTTCCTCTGCCATGTCCTTCCTCCATGATGTTCTGCCTGGCCTCAGGCCCAGAGCCATGGAATTGGCCAACCGTGGATTGACTTCTGAAATCATGAGCCAAATACAAGTTTTCTTCCACTAAGTTGTTTGTGACATGTATTTTGGTCACAGTCACGAAAAGCTGACTAACACAGTAGCTTTTTCAAATTGGCTTCTTTCACTTAGTAATATGCATTTAAAGTTTTTCTCTGTCTTTTTAAGCCTTGATAGTTCATTTATTTTTAGTGGTGAATAACATTATGCTTCCTGGCGGCAGCATAGTTTATTCATCCATTCACTTACTAAGGGATTGTTTTTTCCAAGTTTTGGAAATTGTGAATAATAAAGCTGCTATAAACATCCATGTACAAGTTTTTGTGTGGACACAAATTTTCAATAGTTGCTAGATGATATGATTGTGACTAATTTACTATCTTAGTCAGAAAATGGGGTGCAGTTATGGGAGCTTTCATTTGCCCCCCCCCTTTTTTTTACCATAATAGCTCTTGTTTCACAAGTCAGGAAACCAATAAGAGAGTTTTAACAATGGCTAAAACTATGCACTACTTAGGGACTAGAGAAATTGCAAGGGTGAATATTTACCTTATTGGACTCTATGTAAGATGATTTTGAGACAATTAAAAGAGTAAATATCCACTGCAAGAAAAGGAATACTGAGAACTTTTAAAGGCAGTGGATAGACCAGGGGACTTCAGATGACATCATGGTTCTGTGAAATGATTTTACTCAAGGGTTGCAGGTAATATTTTAAGCCTCAGTTTCCTCCTATATCATGGAAATATTAATTACTTGTACTTCATGGGGAGCAGTGAGGATAAATGAGAATAATGAATTGATGCTGGCATGTAGAAAATACTGAAGCATGAAAGAAGAGGATATGTACAAGAAGAAAGAGGAGACTGAAAAAAAAAGAAAAATAAATAAAAATGAATGAGTTTAAAAAGTAAGGAACAGAGAAAGAGATATGAAGAGGCAAAGAAAAGATAAAAGCAAAAGATAGGACAAAAGAAAGGAAGAGGAGGAAACTTAAGCTACCATGTGAAAACAAAAATTTTTCTGAATATGCTGCACGGCTCTACTGTAATTTAGCACCCGAGCACTGCCTTTGGCTTAAGTAAAATCATGATTCTCAGCTTATGAATATCTATTGCTTCCTACTAAAACTACTCCATTCAGAGGCTTATTGAAAGAATACATTGTCTTTCCTGTTTCTGTGAATGAAGTATGTTTAGCTGGACAGTTTTTGCTTGGGATCTTTCATATTGTTGCAGTCAGAGTACAGCTGGAGTCATCTGAAGTTTTGACTAGCTGTACAAGATGATCCCATCAAATATCTGGTATTTGATGGTTATACTGGCCAGAGCTCCAGACCTCTGTGGCTCTGTGTGACCTCTTCATGTGCTTTGAGCTTCCTCAATTTACTGCAGCCTCCAGATGGATGTCAGCCTTCTCTGTTGGTGGCTGTATGTAGAACCCCAATTGTTTCCTCCTAACATCCTTTCAACACAGGATATTTCTGGTCACTATAATGTGGGGGATTTCCCCACACTACCCAGTTATCTATTGGGTGTCCTACCTTTTAATTCAGTTCTGACACAGTCTACCTGGAGATAACATGAGATCCCAGAGGCCAATGGCTGAGTCCCACAACATTCTCCCCCATTTCAGTAGTAAGTAGGTTCCCAGGGAACCCACAACTCCAGGCTGACTTGGTTGCACACTGGATGTTCCCACAACCCCCTTGGATTTGATCATTTTCCTAGAGTGGCTCACAGAACTCAGGAAGGCACTTTACTTATGTTTATTGGCTTATTAGAAAAGATAATTAAAAGGATACAGATGGAACTAGGGGGGCGTGTTCAGTAGTAGAGCACCTGCCGAACATATGTGAGGTCGTGGGTTAGATTCCCAGTGTGGCAAAAAACAAAACAAAGAAAAAAGAAAGATACAGACAACATCTAGATGGAAGAGACTCATAGGGCAAGATATGTAGGAAGGGGTACAACATTCCAGGATCTTTCTGGGTGGTCCTCCCAAGACCTCCATATGTTCAGAAACCCAGAAGCCTTTCAAACCCTATAGTTGAGGGATTTTTCTGAAGCTTCATCAACAGACATGAGTGACTATTAACTCTATCTCTAGCCCCTTTCCCCTTCCTGGAGGTTGGAGAGTGGAACCGAAAGTTCCAGGCTTCTAATCATGTCTTGCTCTTTCTGGTGCTCAGTCTGCATCCAGGGGCCCACCCATAGTTGCCTCATTAGCATAAGTAATCACCCACAAAATTCCAAGGAATTAGGAGCTCTGTGTCAGGAACTGGGGTCAGAGACCAAATATTAGAACCAATCATTCTTCTCATATCCCTCAGGAAATTAGAAGAGTTTTAGGAGTTCTGTGCCAGGACCAGGAATCAGAGATCAAATATATATATTTCAATATATATTTCACATGATATTAAAACTTCATGGAGGTTCAGGGCTCAAAGAGAGCAAGGCAGAAGCTAACAATCCTCCTAAAGGCTGGGTCTGGAATGGAACCAGCTTTATCCTACTCCCTTGGTCAAATAAGGGACTAAACCCAAATTCAAGGGGAGGTACAATGGACTCCATCACTCAATGGGATGAGTAGCAAAAAATTCATAGCTATTTTTAAGTTGCTGCTCCTTCTCTGAAAAGGTAACACCATATAGAGACCAGCATGATTTCTGATCTCACACAAATGAACTGAAACCCTGTTAGAAGGCCATTGTAAGTGTAGAGTTAAAAAGGAAGTAAAACTTATGATCTTGTTCTTGAGGAAGTTTCACACCTAATTAACCTGGGAGGATGATAAATGCTAGTTAGAACAAAATATCTCACTCTGCTTCTGCATTCTAGAGAAGAAACATTATTGAAGAAAGCAGATATTGCATGTCACTGGATTTCTTTTAATCTTGGTAGGAATTTTGGGATGAGAAGACTAAGACCTTCTTAGGTAAGGCCCAATTAGAGAAGTTTAGACAGAATGGCCAAATTGCTCTGCATTAAGAAGTTAATGGTAATTCTGGGGTTTCTGGTGGTAGCAGGCAGGCACCAAAACTCAGAAAAGCAGAAAGGAATAGAAAAAAATGACTCAGGAAAAATTTGTTAACCTAATGGAAGCAGTCAGGGACCTACCTTGAGGGACTGAGAAGTAAGCTCCCAAATTAGTTTGGGATGACATAATTACTCATGAGCAGGTAAATAGCTTTTTATTTCCCTGTTACAGTTTAAATCCTGTGTTTGAAGACTTGAACCACAGTAAAGCAATGTTTGGAGGTGGGGCTTTGGAAGTGATTGGATCATGAGGGCTCTGGTTTCATCAATGAATTAATCCATTGATGGATTTAATAATTGGCATTATTTGAAAGTGGTGAAAACTTTAGGAGAGGGGGGTCTCAGCTGGAAGAAGTAGATCACTGGGATGTGTCCTTAAAGTATATATTGTGTCCTGGCCCCTTCCTCTTCCTCTTTCTCTGCTTCCTGACCACCATGAGGTAAACAGTTTTGCTCCCCTTCATGCTCCCCAACATGATGTTCTGCCTTTCCATAAGCCCACAGCGATGGGGTCAAGTTATTAGATTGAAATCTCTGAAATTATAAGACCAAATAAATCTTTCCTCCTCTGAGTTGATTTTTCTCAGGTATTTTGTCTCAGCAAGGGAAAGCTGACTAATACACCCCTAATACAAAGTTAAATGCATAGTGTTTTAAGCCTTTGTAGTTTGTTGAAAAGAATTTGTTGTTTTCGAGTAAATATCAGATTTGTGATTCAAATTATAAATGTGAAACTGAGTAATTGATTTAGGTTTGAGATTTTTAAGTTAAAAGTTTATCACATTTACATGATTTACCTAAGTACTTCAGAAAGGTTAATTGAGTCAAAAACTATACTCAAAGGGAAATGGAAAATAATGGATTTATAAATAGAGTTAAGAATATTTTATTTAAGTCTGTAAATGGTACTAGGTAAAAATGTTTGGTAAATGTGTTAGACTTATAAGTCTCGTGTACAAATTCAAAAGAATATGGAAGTTTTGATTTTGTAACTGTAATGAATTGAACATTGATTTTTTTAAAAAACCAAAGTAAACACAGAATGTTATTCTCTGTGCACAAAACTACTTTCAAGCACATGAATTAAAAAAAAATGAGCCTCACACTTAATGATATTCATTCTTAGAGAAACTTTTTCTGGTAATGGTATACACATCTATCAATAGGATTCTGATGTTTTGAAATTTTGACTGAGTAGATTTAATCAAAAGAACCAGATTAGTTGAGCTATTCGATATTACCTAATTATTTCTCCTATCTTTTGATTCCTTGATAATTCCCTGGATGATGACATCTTTACCACGTGATGGGTGGCCATGAAGAATGTGTCAACTTCTGTAGGTTAGTCTTTCCAACACTCAGAGGCCAAACATTACACCTCTTATTTTTTTTCTCTGCTCAGAAACAGCTGAACAGACTAAGTATAAAGTTGATCTGAACAAAAAACAAAAGCCTGGAAAGTTTTAGGTTGAAGGGATGTGTTAAAACACTTGGGAACCAGAGAAGATAGGGGACTATAATAAAAGCCTGCATGTTAACTACAGCGTTCACTAAGAAAATCATCATAGCAACAGGTAGGTGTGTTTATACCTCATTTTTTTCTTCTCACAAAAGATTAAAAAATAAAGGAGGAAGGGAAGTAGATGAGACATTCCTGTGATCATAAAGCCTAAAACAGTAGACTTCAAAGCCTCTGGAGAAACCATTCTTGTAATCCACTGCTTAATTCCCCTAAGTACCAACTGGCAAGGTAGATCGGAATGGCTTAAATATTTATTAGGATTCCCGGTAGGAAACTTTAAATAGATGCAGTGACCATTGACATAAATCCAGGGAAAGCTTTTATTCCTCCCATTATTTTTAGTTAAAAAAATCTTTCAACAGTTAACAAGAATTCTTAAGAATACTGATCATTTGACACTTATTTCACTTAGTTTTATGGGTTTTGAGAATGTCACTTATTCATTTATTTCCTCTTTTTTTTTTTTTCTTTTTAATTGCAGGCCCTACTATGTGCAGGATCCTGCCTGGAGTTCCAGAAGCAGAGTGAGATTAGTGGCATTAGCGTTAGAGATGGCCGGTTTTATTTGGCTTGTTCCTTCCCCAGCCCCCTTCAGCTGAAGCCTTGATCTAACTGGCTTCCTTACCTATTCTTTAACAAGGACAGGGAGGATCTTGGGAGCTTGCTATTGTTGATTTGGTGTGGGTGGGACAGGAGCCCAGTCCTATTGAAGTCTTTCGGCCCTGTTGTTTGCACGGAGCTGTTGTTTGTACAATCAGGGTGAAGTTCTGTTATGGTTTGGATCTGAAATGTCCCACCAAATCTCATGTGTTGAAGGCTTTGTTCCCAGGGCAGCAGTGTTCAGAGGTAGGGCCTGGGAGATGATTGGATCATGAGGGCTCTGGCCTCATGGATGGATTAATCTGTTGATGGGTTCATGGCTAACCAGGGCTGTTGGGAGCTAATGGAAACTTGAGGAGGCGGGGCCTACTTAGTGCAAGTGGGTTATTGGGGGCATGCCTTTGAAGGGTCTATTTTCTCTCTGGCTACTTCCTCCTCCTTGTCCTCCTTCTTCAAGGCCCTCCCCACCCCGTCTCTATCTGCTTCCTGGCCACCATGAGGTGAGTGGCTTTGCTCCACCATGGACTTCCTGCCATGATGTTCAAACTTGCCAAGGATCCACAGTCATGAGGTGAAGTGACCAAGCACTGAACCCTTGGAGACCATGAGCCCAAATAAACCTTTCCCTGTTTAAAGTCATTGCCATAGGAGCCCCAACCTTCTGATCTGAGGTCTACTGCTCTGCTCAGTTTCCCCCAGTTTCTTCAAGGGTTTTATTTCTCTTACTTTGGCTTGAGATAGTGGATGGGGAAGGGGGTTGAAGAGAGAGAGAGAGAGAAGAAAAAGTCATGTATTCTAGAACTATGAGGCTAAGCCCATTTGGGTCCCCTTCTTTGCCAGGGTCTGTCCTGAACTGTCCTGGCCTGTGGAACTGCCATTTCTATCTTTAGATCCCTCCCTCTTTCCTGTGCCACCTAAGCTTGCTTCCTGCCCTCTTTAGTTGCCATTCCCAAGAGCTTTGCCTAACATGGATACTATCATGTAAGCTTGGGAAATTAAAACACTTAAATAGAATACTTACTTTTGAGTATATTTGAATATTAAAAAGTAACTTTTCAAAGAAAAAAGGTATTTTTACATACTTTTAAATATGCATTTTTTAATTTACACAATTTCACTTAAAGTAGTCTTAATTGTTAGGTAGGGATGATTTCTATTTATTTTTTTAGGTGCTGGAGATTGAACCCAGGGCCTTGTGCTTGCGAGTCTAGCTCTCTACCAACTGAGCTATACCCCCAGCCCCAATAGGGATGATTTTTGTCTGTTTATTTGGAATTCAAATTTTCATAGAGATACAACACAACAGTGAGGGTTTGCAGCAACTAAACTTACCCAATAGAATTTCGTTTACATTTATAAACATATAAGACTATATTAGCTATGTAATCACTGCTGTTTTTCAAGCCAATATTCCTGGTAAAAGTTATATCCATTTAATAAAAAAAAATGTATATTCTAGCTGGGCATGGTGGCACATGCCTGAAATCCCGGTGACTCAGGAGGCTGAGGCAGGGGGATCATGAGTTCAAAGCCAGCCTCAGCAAAAGCAAGGCACTAAGCAACTCAGTGAAATCGCTGTCTCTAAATAAAATACAAAATAGGGCTGGGGATGTGGCTCAGTGGTCAAGTGCCCCTGATTTCAATCCCTGGTACCCCCTCCTCCCAAATTGTATTAATCTAATAGGTATTTTACAGAAATTGAAATATAAAAAGCCAAGATACATATGTAGTCAAACATGCTGGTAATCAAAGAAATGTAAATTCTGAAAATGAGATGCCATTTTAAAGCTGTCAGATTGGCCAAGAAATGAAATAATGCAAGTTGTCAAATAAAACTTGTAACCTGCGGTACAACATTTTCAAAGAGCAATTTGGCAATGGATATTAGTAACTTTAAAATATGCATATCCTGATGCAACAGTTCTACTTCTAAGAATTTATTCTGAGAAACTATCAAGTATTATGAAAAGGTATTCATTTTAACATTGTGTATAATATGCAAAAATGTAAGCAATGAATGGTCCAAAACAGAAGCTTAATTAATTGATAATGTAACCATTATAAAAGAACACTTAATGGAATTCATTGACTTTAGGGTATTTTTTTTTAATCTGTTATTTTTTTATTGATTTAGGGTTTATTTTAAGTAAAAGAAAAAATATGTTTCAAAATATTATGTATAATAAAATTATCCTATTTAATTCTATGCTCATCATATATTCATGGACTAATCACCAGTAGTACATGCCAAAATATTAATGATTATTTATTTCCTGAGTAGCTTGATTATAAGATAGTAATCCTTCTTCTACTTATTTATATTCTAAATTTTTAGTATCACTTTTGTAAATTAAAAAAAAATTAGAAAAAAAGGAAGTATCCTAATGACTTCCTGTCTGATTTAAGAGGGCAGTTTTGAAATTTTTTGTCCTAGGACCCATTTGCACTCTTAAAAATTAACAAGGAATCTAAAAATGTTTTATTTATGTGAATTCCACATATGTATATGTACTACATCAGAAATTAAACTAAGAAATTAGAAAAGTTTTGTGTATTTATTCATTTAAAAGAACAATAATAAACCCATTTCACATTAACATATTGATTAATAATAACTATACTTGTCCAAAGCAAAAGCCTTTCATATTGCTCAACATTTTTGTAAATCTCTTTAATATCTGGCTTCACAGAAAGTAGCTGTGAAGCTGCATCTGCCTCAGCATTTAATCTATTGTTGTATTAAACACTCTGTGACCTCTGGGAAACTCCACTGTACATTCCTGAGAGTAAAAGGCTAATAACCATGTATTTATTTTCATAATGAAAATATTTATATAAAAGTTGTTTTGACTGTTTGGACCTCCTGAGAGGGCTTCAGAAACTTTTGGGATTTTCACACCACACTTTTAAGAATGATTAACTTATGTATTGCAGCTAGGTTAAGATGAAGAAATTAATCTTAAGAAAAAGATAACAAATATTAAATGTTTGTCATGTGCCAAAACTAGGCTGAGAGTTTTAAGTATATGACTTGGTTTGATCTTGACCACAAATAGTAATTTCTATTATGATTGTCTCCACTTTGTAGATGAGAAAGCTGAGGAAAAAGAGGCCAGGCAACTTGATGACACTCGGCAGGGTATTTGTCCCCAGTGCTGGCTCTCTTGACCCTCCCTTTCTGTTCTCATCTCACACATCCTGCTGAAAGATGGCTGCTGGCTACAGTATGCGGAAGGGCACTCAGGTGTGCTTATTGTTGAGGAAGAACCCAGTCTTTCCTGCCATGGAACACGAGAGGGCAACATTTGGAGGATGTTGGAAAACATTCTTTCAGAGTGTAGTGCACCATGTCATCTTTCTGGTCCCATGAGTGACTCAGATAGGTCTACAAGAGCCTCTCCTCTCTTGCCCTTCCTGATGCCTGAATTTCCTCCAGGGCCCTGCCTCTCACTGCCAGGTATCTTTCTCCCAGGGGTCTGGTCCCTGCTCTTTGTATCATACTAAGCTGGTAAGAGCTGTTGGCCCAGGAGTATTTAGTCATGTTGAGGGTAGACATGTTGAGGTAGACATGCTGTTAAGTTTCTCAGAAGGAAGCACCCATCAGAGAAGCAAACCTTTATTTGCTAATATTGAGCCACTGTCCTAGCATAATTTCAATACTATACCTAGGCTACATAAGAGCAGAAGCCTGATGTGTTTTTAGAAGCAAAGTTTACTTTAAAACTAACAAAGTTTGAAAAATAGCATTTGAAGTTATTTTTGCTTGCTATAGTTTAATCTGTTATCTGTATTTCCAAGAAAATTTACTTTGAGGTCATTTTTAAAAAATATGTGGTTATTGCTCCTTTTTATGACTGTAAGTCTATGGAAAAGTTGGTAACACATCTGCAAAATCTTTTCTCTGCATATAATAAAAACCAGGGCTTTAGACCTCTGTTCTCTCTTCCACCTCTGGTTTTAGTCACCTAGAAATAAGCTTCTCTATTTGTCCAAATTACCAAGTTATTACCTTCTCTGCTTTCTTCCGAAGTCTGCAGATCTATTAGATCTACACTGCATTTCTATTAGGATTTTTCTTAGGATCTTAACCTTAGAGCTTTGGAAGCACACTTCTAATCTTTTTTATTGCCTCACCCATGCACCCATGATTTGGGAGGCAAGGAAAGTATATCTTTTTTTTTTTTCACTTCTATTACACTTGTTCATAGAGGTATGTGGTGCATAGTAACATATTCAATAAAAGTATGTTGAATTGAATCTAATGGAAATAATTCCTAAATTCCTTTCTTCTTGTCTTCTTTCCTTTCTCTCATCATTCAAGAAATATTTATTGAGTTTCTCTTATGAGCCAGACACCATGTTAAGTAAGGATCTTGATATATATTTCATCATACCTGACCTTAGGAAGCCCAGAGTGAGCAAATCTGTGTAGCAGCAAAGGTAGGTACTATTGGGTCCTTTTGGATTTTCAGTCATTTGGGGAGTTGAGATAAAGATAGCCTCCTGAGCACACACTTCTACTGCTGCCAGAAATGCCACAAAATGACAAAAGCATTATTTCAGAGTGAAAACATGGGTGACTGTGCTGAAAAAAATAAGTGATAACAGAAGACCAGAAATCTAGAGGAATTCCTAAATAATTAAAAATATGAACCCAAGCAAACAAAATGACTTTGTATGATCAGGTCGTGGGAGAATTAAGGTGTAGAAAGGATCACCCAAAACTCCCAAAGAAGAGTACTCATACCCCAGGAGGAAGTCTAAGCCCAGAGTCAGTGGTGATAAAGAGAAAGACGTTCCCCCAGGCATTCTTCAGAGTGTGCACCTGCAGCTGAGGCTTTTAACTACCTTTTCTCTCCCACTTGTGTTTGGGTAGGAGGCAGCAGCTCACCTGGCCCACAGGCTAATGTGAGAGGTTCCTGGAGCCAGATAGGGAGGGTATTGCCCCATGCAGTCATTCTTCTCCCCTCAGGAAAGTTGGGGAACCTCACATCCACAAGATAAAATGACAGTAAGCTCTTGGCAGTACATCCTACCTTCCCCATCTCCTAACATGAAGGTTGGCTTAGAGTAAACACACCAAGCAAATGTGTACAGGGATTTTAAAACAACACTCCACATTCTTGGAGAAATAGAATAAAGAGAAGAATTTTTTAAAAAAGTATAATTAGTGTTAAAGAACTCTTAAGGGATTATTATATGCATCAAAAATAAATGAGAGCTTTTGAAGATCCAGTATTTATCACAAAAGATGAACGTACTCAATATATGAAGAGTTCTTATAAATCAATAAAAAGACCAGGAATACATTAAGAAAATGAGCAAGCATAAGAAGATATAAGTGAATTTTAAATATTTGAAAATATGCCCAACTCTATTCATAGGAAGAAAAGTGCAAACTGAAAGTATAATTAGATAACATTTTTCTTCTTGCTTATAAGATTAGTAAAGCTTTATGTTCGAATAACATTGATCTGGTGAGAGAGTGAGAAAATAAACTCCCAAATGTTGCTGGCAAGAGTAAGATCAATTCAGTTCACAGTAAGTGATTGGAGCAGTTAGGCATGACATATCAAGTTGTGAAATGCCCTTGACCCAGCAATCACACTTTGAGAAAGTTAGCACACAAAGGAAATTTTACTTGTGTGTATACAAAAAATTAATTGCATGTTTTTTTTGTACCAGCATAATATTGAAAACACCCAAAATATCTCTAAAAGAAAGCTAGTTAAGTAAATTACAATAGGTCCACACAAGGAAAAGTCATACATTAAGAAGATAGCATAATTGTACATCGGGGAATGTATCCTAAGACATTCTTGAACATAAGTGATGTAGTTGCACAAATACACTTACAAAGGGAGTAATGTATGAAGTAGGTATTGAAATATTTCTTTTAATTGCAAAAGATTAAAAACAAACAAAATGTCCATTAGTAGCAGATTAATTAAATAAAATATGGTACAAATGGTGGTGCCATTCTATTGTAAAATGAATGTATTGTAAAACTCTATAGGTAAGATATTGAAAGTTCTTGCTGGGCACAATGGTGCATATCTGTAATCCTAGTGGCTTGGGAGGCTGAGGTAGGAGGATTGTGAGTTCAAAGCCAGCCTCAGCAACTTAGTGAGTTGTCTCCAAATAGAAAATAAAAAGGACTTGGGATGTAGCTCAGTGGTAAAATGCTCCTGAGTTTAATTCGCCATGCCCCAAACAAAAACAAAATCCAACAAACAAATAAACACCACACACACACACACACACACACACACACACACACACACATACAATGTGTTAGAAATATCCCAGTTAAAAACTGGAAAAATTGAAATAGAAAGTGTAACTTTCAAATCACTTAGAACAAATCTTTCTCCTCCCAAATTAAAGCAATAATTCTACCTCATCCTAAATCAATATAACAAAATGAAAGTATAGAGAACAATACAATCCATAACAAAGGAAGGCAAAAAGAAAATTTAAATTATGATGACAAGAAGAGTCCAAGTCCATAAGAAATCACAATAAAGGTATTCCTATTACTAAATGAGACTCAGTGTAGGATAAAAAAATCAAACTAAAACCAAAACAAAACAAAATTATATTCTATTTCTCTAAAATAAATTAGTTATAAAAATTGAAAAATCAAGAAATACTTATCAGATTAGTGTTAATAAAATTAACATTTAAGTAATGTTAAATTAACATAAGACAAAGCAGGATCTAAAAAAAAAAAGCACCAGAAGGGATAAAAGAGGAGTATTTTACATTGAGAAGAGGAGCAATCCATAAAAATATATAGCAGTCATGAGCATTGTGTATCTGCAGCACAGCTTTAAAGTATATAAATCAAAAACTATTAAAAGTACAAAGAGAAAAATGAATCATCAATCAGAGTGAGAGACAACTTTCTAGAAAATACCAGAACAATTAGAGAAAAACCAGAAAGGGTCTAGGGTTTTAAATAACCCTATTAACATGTTTAATATTTGTTTGTACTAACTGCATTGTTTTCTCAAACATAAATAACACAGGAAATTAACCATTTATTATTAGTCTTTAAAGAAAATCTCAACTAATTGCAGAAAGCACAATTCATACAGAACATATTCTCCCATCACAAAGAAAGCAATAAAAATAGAGAAAAGAAATCACCCATTGATTTGGAAAAAACAAAATATTCTTTAAAGGACATTAAATGAAAACAGGAAAAATGTGACATATCACTGGATTGCGGATGCATTAGTCCAATGTGGGCTAAAAGCTCTGTTCACGATAGCTGTTGTCCCAGGCAGTATTGTCTAACTTAAGCTTTCTGATGACCCTACGGTGTTTTTCCAATAGGGCTAATTTGTGGGAAATGACACAGGAGGCAGGATAAGACACTGAATACTTGATCGTATCTGGAACAATTGCAACCAAACACGTTACAATTAAATTGATGAGATAATAAGAATGCGTGTTTTTTTAAGGCTATTAAGGTAGAAATATGTCTATTTACATCTGGAGGAGTTAAACATTAAAATATAGGGCTTATTCTTATACATTTGGGGTTTATTCCCCACAAAAGCTAGGGAGAAGCACATATCCATTGTTGGAAATAATTTGAATGAAAGAAAAATCTCTAGATAAATAACAGCAACTTGCCCTATCTTTTCCCTGATAATTGGCACTGGCATTTAACTAGAATATTCTCCCAACATGCTAGAACAGGGATACAGTAAAACAGCCCAACACTGCTTCACGACAAAGCTGTAGATGAAAGGCAGGCACACCTGGACACTGGAATAAGGAGCTCACCAGTGGCAACCGTCTCTTTTGGAGTCTTAGATCTTGGGGGTGAGTAATAGAAAATTGGTCAAAACTACGAACATCATCTGCAATTTTACAATGAGAGAACTGAAATTTGGGTCTTTCTTCTCCCACTTAGAATTTCTTCTGCATTTCTCCCTCCTACTTACATCTGTCTTATAAATTTTTTCATTCCGAGCTGTAAACACTTCATGAGTCAAGGATCCCTTAATAAAAATACTCTGAGAAGTTTTATTGTTTCAAGGTATACATCTTTAAAAGTCAATCAGAAAATAAAATGTGACTGTCTCTCAGACAATGTGTACTCTGTAAACTCTGGAAATCAGGAAGATGGTATAATTGGCACCTTTCCCGAGTTCAGCCAGTCAGGGCCAATTAAAGGGATTCATGTGTGTTAATTTTTCAAGCATCACCCCATGAAGTGAAAATGCATATGGCAAGCCACAGCAACGAAAACAGCTTTTTGCTGGGTCTGATACAGCCCCAGGCTGGGACATGACACTTGTGATCTCCCTTCCTTATCTGATTACAAAGTATGATAAAGAAGAGGAACATCTTTTAACTGCAGGGGAAATTTCAGCTCTTCAAGGAAGGAACTCATCACATAATGGTGGTGAATGGACACACACAGGGTTATTTATTTTTCTTTTAATTTGGAAATTAAAATTTTTTACCATCTTAACTGTGAAACACCCCTGCTCTATCAGAGTGCAAGAAGGAGATGCACATAGAAGAAAGTACTTTTTAACCTTACATGTGTGCTAATCTTGCAATGATATCGATTATAAGAAATTAGCTTAAGTACTCCCTCTTCTATTAATTTCAGTGGACTTGCTTTCCCTCTGAAGCTTCTAACCACATCCCCTGCGGGACAGCACAGAATATTAGAAAAGAATTACTGAACATTGTTTTCTTTACTTAAAAAAAATCTTAGGGATTAATTTTAAAGCTAATAGGAAAGAGGATTTCTGATTTTTTTTTAACTTTTGAAAAAGATTTGCTCTGTATAAATTGTTTCATCAATGAAAATCCCTTGATACTAGACATTCTAACTCTTACCCCGTACTGTATCACAAATTGAAATGGGTCTCTCTGCAACATTTTGGGCACTTTATATATAATGCAGGGACTTTTCTTTTTTATTATAATATAAAACCAAATAATTAAGATCTCATAGCCACAATGAAAAACATTCTATTTTTTAGTTCTGACCCTTCTCTACAAAAGCACACTGTTGATTATAAAATAGTTCTATTTTATATGACTTTCTTCCCAAGCGAATTGGCTTAAGTCAATTTCTACACAAAGGCAAGGCCAAGAGAAAGGGTGAGGTTGAGAACAGGCAGCATTTTAGAATAAAAGCACACAAGACTAGATCTAAAAGATCAGTGGGTTAAATTCTGTCTGGTCCCCTGTGAATGTCCCTTAGAGCATGCTGCTTACCTATGCTACCTCAGTGAGATAGCAGTGGGTGGGATGCTTTGCTAGGTTGCTGTGAAGGTTAACCTACTGAGCTGGGGGTGGGGGTGTGTAGAGTTCTTGAAATGTGGCACCATATTTTATTCATCTATTTCTTTTTATTTTGATTGTTACTGATCCTTGTCCTTTAGTCAACTCTTCCTCATGGTGTGTCTGGATTGTCAGGGATTAAAAATATTAATTTTAAGGTACTTTCCTCTGAAACCTTTTGATCACAACCTCTGTGATTTTACCTATCTACTATTTTCTTATTAGATAGAATGGGGATTCATGTAACTATGTGGCCTAATATCTAAGTTAATATCTCTTTCTAGGAAGAGGTTCTAGACCTGCTTTGCTTTTCTAATCTCATAGTTTAGCCCTCTGCTTTCTGTGCCTTCTGCTCCAGCCAAGCAGGCCTGGGGTGTCCCTGGGCCTCGGCACTTGCTGCCTTGAACACTGTTTCCCCAGGACCCCAGGGCTCACTCCCTCAATACCTTTTCCTTTCAGCTGAGGTCTCCTTGGTGAGGTTTGGTCTTATATTCTTGCACACTGTCTCATACTCCTGCATACCATATTGACTTTCCTCCCATTCTATTATTACCAAAAGAAAAAAAAAAGTTTTTTTTTTTTCCCCAGTCTGTTTGCTTTCCTTATTTTTTGTCTTCTTTTTACTAGAATGAAGTGTTGTTGGGCTATTGACTTTATTTTGTTTATGCAGTTGATCCTCAATAAATATTTGCTGAATGAATGATTAAATGATCAAAGGAATCAGTAGTTATAAAGAAACTGTCAAAAGATTTCTTTTTTGTTGTTGTTGTTGTTCAGTACTGGGGATTGAACCCCTAGGGGCACTTTTCCACAGAGCTACATCCCCAATCCTTTTTGAGACAGGCTCTTGCTAAGTTGCCCAGGCTGACTGGCTTGTAACTTGTGGTTTTTCTGCCGCAGACTCCTGAGTAGCTGGGATGACAGGTGTGCCCCACTGCACCATGCAAACTACTTCCTCTTATACTCTGGATCAAGATAGCACTTGTGAACCAATTACAGGTCAGCCTGTAAGCACTTTCACATCGAGCACATCTTCCTGTTATCTATTTTCACCTCTCTGTTCCATTACACTATGGAGCCTTGGGAACTGGTGACCCTAAGACTGGTTTGTTTCTCCCTTATTCCCTAAGTGTTAAGCTTGGCACCTAGTACATTCTTCATGCTTTCATCAAATAAAACGATCTAATGCAATTCAACTTTTGTAGTTATCTAGATTAAGAAATGTGATGAGGACTGTGATACTAAATTTGATTTGGTTATGCTATGTACACATACACATATCACACATCTTATATGACATGGCTAATTGAAGTTTACATTTTATGTAAACACACACACACACACACCACACATACATACATACATATATATATATATATATATATATATATATATATATATATATATATATAAAATATCTCAAGGATTAAAAATATTTACCTGGATTCTTGAGGGTGTTTCTCTAGTTCATAGATTTATCTAAATAACACTTCATTTTCCAACTCCTGCTCTTCAGCCCCAGGCACTGTAAAGATAGATTTCGAAGGCTCCAGCAGAAAAAAATTATGCTGAATTATGGCAGCAATAAAAAGTTGGTGCGATCTGGGTTTAGCTTTTTCTAACAGGCAGTTCTGTGAGGAAACAAATTTCTGATCAGTCATTTTTGGCGCTCCTTTCTCCAGTAAGATTCTGTAAAGAAATGTTTAAATGCTAGTTTCATTTTTGCAAATGTGTATTACACTAGCTCTTTCACAGAACCAAAATGACTTTCCTGGATCAAAAGTATGATTGAAAGTCATTCTTTTATTAATAATGAAGTGCCGATGTTGTTACAATGAAATTCTAAAAAGTCCCTGTAGAAATTAATAGGTGCACACACACAAAAAATTCAGTCCACTGTGTGTCCTATATAAAGGTGATGCTTTGGATCCTGTCTAAATGTCTTTGGCACTTTGGGCTGTTTTCCGAACAATGCTATTGGAGCCACATGTGAAGATGACAGCCTGGGGTCTAGGCTCTGGTCTTCCTGAAGAGTAGATGTATGTTTGAATTTAATTGCTAAAAGCTGTATGCATGCCTGGGAGACATTCTGGAAAATTGCTTCTTGCTACTGTGGAATGGATTAAAAATCAGCCTGTCTGGGTCTTCTCCCCAAGTCTTGCCACTTTCTAGTTACGCCTGTCATTTATCTTCTATATATCTTATTAATAAACACACACACACAATTTTAAAAATATCAAGATCTTAAACATTTAAAATAATCTTCATGTTTTGGGGTTTCTGACACTCCACTCTTTTCTGTCAATCACATCCTTACATCTCCAACTTTCTTTATGCCCTATCGAGAGGATTTAATGAAGCTTTTATAATGATGAAAGTAATTACTTTAAGAGTATGCATAGGATGTCCCCATAATTTATATGTCAATTTACTGAAAGTGATTATTTATTTGACTTGTTTGCTTTTACTCTGAAGAATAACCTGTTGGATCATGCAGCAATAAGCGACTGTAATGGGACCCTCTTCTTGTTGACAGAAGGTCAATGCACCTGTCTTTGCAGTGCTGATTGACATCTCTGTGATGAGTAATAATTAAGTATCTTTATATCTTTGCTTGATTCATCAGGAATATCCATTGTTGACTGAGGCAGCAGAAGCAGGGCCACACCTGAAGGATTGGGAAAGGCTTCCAATGACCTTATCTGGAATAGCAACAATGTTGCCATCTGTTCCTCATCATTTACAACATTTCTTATATTTTATTTACAAGGAGAATAAGAAAGTCAAGGACCACATTATTTCTTGAATCTTGGAGTTTTATTTTCTTATAACTGGCCAAGTACATTATTCTTGAGCCACCAGCCATTACAGGCTGTCTCTGTACAAAGTCTTTGAGTGAATTCAGTTTTCAGGAAGATGGAGATGCAGTTTGGAGTCTAGTTCATGTCTTAGGGCAATTGATTCAGTTTACTTCATTGCCTGAACCTGCCAATAGCTATATAGTTATTTTGGTAAACTTATCCTTATAGTAGTGTGTAGTGAAACTAACACCATAGTATCTCATCAGTAAATCTCTAAGGTAGAGATAACAACCTTTAATGATCCATTAAACATGCCAGGTACCAGATGAATCAGGAACTTGAAACCAAACTGCATTTAGTCACCCAAGCCAGAAACCTGGTGATTGCCTTGCCACAAACCAATAGTCCCCAGTCCTATTGACTTTACCTCTTACTGTACAGTGAAGCCATTATCTCTATCTCTATGGCAACAATTAATGTCATTACAGAGTCTTTATTTTGTCAGGACTTGCAGTAGACAACTAATGCCTGATCTCCTAGTCTCATTCTTCTTTCAACTAATCTTTTGCACCAAAGTAGAAATCAAGCTTTCTAAATACAGAACTGTTCCTGTCATAATGCTTTTTAAAGTCCCTAAATAGATCATTATCACCATTATGCCTAGTCCATAATAGGTGCTTAATATATGTTCATTTTAAAAATATATATATTAATTTATTCTAATTTGTTATTCATGACAGTAGAATGCATTTCAATTCATAGTACACATAGAGAGCAAAATTTTTTTCATGTCTCTGGTTGTACACAATGTAGTCACACCATTCGTATCTTCATACATGTACTTAGGGAAATGATGTTACTCTCATTCCACCATCTTTCCTACCCCCATTCCCCCATACCTCTCCCTCCCTCCTTTGCCCTATCTAGAGTTCCTCCATTCCTCCCATGCTCCCTCCCCATCTCCATTATAGATCAGCATCCACACATCAAAGAAAACATTCAGCATTTGGTTTTTTGTGATTGGCTTACTTAGTATAATATTCTCCAACTCCATCCATTCACCTGCAAATGCCATGATTTTATTCTCTTTTAATGCTGAGTAATATTCCATTGTGTTAATACATGTTCTTTTTTATGTGTTAATTTTTAAAATTAATTTTTTAAAATATATGACAGCAGAATGCATTACTATTCATATTACACATTTTTTAAAATTTCTGGTTGTATACAAAGAATATTCACATCAATTGGTGTCTTCATGTACTTGGGACAATGATGCCCATCACATTCCACCATCATTTCTAACCCCTTGCCCCTCCCTTACTCTCCCACCCCTCTGCCCTATCTAGAGTTCCTCTATTCCTCCCATGCTCCCTCTCCCTACTTCATTATGAATCAGTCTCCTTATATCAGAGAAAACTTTTGGCATTTGTTTTTTGGGATTGACTAACTTCACTTAGCATTATCTTCTCCAGCTCCATCTATTTACCTGCAAATGCCATGATTTTATTCTCTTTTAATGCTGAGTAATATTTGTTGTGTATATTGCCACATTTTAAAATTCATTCATCTACTGAAGGGCATCTAGGTTGGTTCCACAGTTTAGCTATGGTGAATTGTGCTGATATAAACATTGATGTGGCTGTGTCTCTGTAGTATGATGTTTTTAAGTCCTTTGGATATAGACCGAGGAGAGGAATAGCTGGGTCAAATGGTGGTTCCATTCCCAGTTTTCCAAGGAGTCTCCATACTGCTTTCCAAATTGGCTGCACCAATTTGCAGTCCCACCAGCAATGTATGAGTGTGCCTTTTCCCCCACATCCTCCTCAACACTTACTATTGTTTGTTTTCTTAATAGTTGCCATTCTGACAGGAGTGAGATGAAATCTTAGAGTAGTTTTGATTTGCATTTCTCTAATTGCTAGAGATGATGAACATTTTTCCATATATTTATTGATTGACTGTATATCCTTTTCTGAGAGTGTTTGTTCAGGTCCTTGGCCCACTTATTAATTGGCTTATTTGTTCTTTTGGTGTTTAGCTTTTTGAGTTCTTTATATAGCCTAGAGATTAGTGCTCTATCTGATTTGTGAGGGGTAAAAATTTGCTCCCAGGGGCTGGAGATGTGGCTCAAGTGGTAGTGCACTCACCTAGCATGCATGAGGCACTGGGTTCGATTCTCAGCACCACATAAAAATAAAATAAAGATATTGTGTCCACCTAAAAAAAAACCTAAAAAATAAATATCTTTTAAAAAATTTGCTCCCAAGAGATAGGCTCTCTAGTCAACTCACAGATTGTTACTTTTTCTGAGAAGAAACCTTTTAGTTTGAATCCATCCCATTTATTGATACTTGATTTTAATTCTTGCACTATGGGAGTCTTATTAAAGAAGTTGGGGCCTAATCCAACATGATGAAGATTAGGGCCTACCTTTTCTTCTATTAGACACAAGGTCTCTGGTTTAATTCCTAGATCCTTGGTCCAGTTTCAGTTGAGTTTTGTGCATGGTGAGAGGTAGGAGTTTAATTTCATTTTGTTGCATATGGATTTCCAGTTGTCCTGTTTGTTGAAGAGGCTATCTTTTCTCCAATGTATGTTTTTGGCACCTTTATCTATTATAAGATAATTGTAATTTTGTGGGTTAGTCTCTGCGTCCTCTATTCTGTACCATTGGTCTATCAGTCTGTTTTTTGTGCCAATACCATGCTGTTTTTGTTACTATTGCTCTGTAGTGTAGTTTAAGTTCTGGTATAGTGATGCCACCTGCTTCATTCTTTCTGCTAAGGATTAATTTAGCTATTCTGGGTCTCTTATTTTTCCAGGTGAATTTTATGATTGCTTTTTCTATTTCTATGAGGAATGCCATTGGAATTTTGATCAGAATTTTATTAAATATGTATAGTGCTTTTGGTAGTATGGTCATTTTGATAATATTAATTCTGCCTAAACAAGAGCAAGGTAGATCTTTCCATCTTTTAAGGTCTTCTTTGATTTCTTTCTTTAGGGTTCTGTAGTTTTCATTGTAGAGATCTTTCACTTCTTCCCAAGTATTTTATTTTATTTTTTGAGGCTATTGTAAATGGGGTAGTTTTCCTCTTTTCCCTTTCAGAGGATTTGTCACTGATATACAGAAATGCCTTTGGTTTATGGGTGTTGATTTTATATCCTGCTATTGCTGAATTCATTTACTAGTTCTAGAAGCTTTCTGGTGGAATTTTTTTAGGTCTTCTAGGTATAGAATCATATTGTCAGCAAATAGTGTTAATTTAAGTTCTTCTTTTCTTATGGGTATCCCTTTAATTTCTTTTGTCTGTCTAATTGCTCTGGACAGTGTTTTAAAAACTATGTTTAAATAGAAGGATGTATATGGTTCTGAATGCTTTGTCTTAGTGGTGCATTTCTGTGCTCCCCAGAATTTCTTTAGCAGACCACCATGTTACATGTTGACATGCTACTATAATATTCTCCTAGAAAAGAGTTTATCAAAAAGCGTATATATTTTTTCCCCTATCATCTTTACCCTTAGGTTTTGAATCAGTGGATCAGTGGAGCAAAAGAAAGAACTTTGTTGTTTGAAGAAGTCTGAAGACACAACTCTATCAGTTTGTGGAAGGTGCAAAGAGGAAACCCAACACAGTTCCTGTTGAATAGGATGCAAGAAACATATTCCAAAAGGATTTGGAAATGCAGTGCACTCTCAGATTTGATAGAAGTGTCTTCAGGAATATTTTATAGTTTAAGTGAAGACATTTAAAATTAGGTTTCTATAAAGAATTTCAGATGCTGTCCTTTACACACATAGCACAGGAGGGGGAATAGGGTCCCAGAGGTGTTTTTGAGAAGTGGACAATGGTGTATATATATATATATATGTATATATATATATATATATATATATATATATATGTATATATATATATATATATATATATATATATATATATATATATATATCTAGAACTCTTGCTAACGAGGTAGCTTGGACTGCATGTAGAACTGAGTGCCTTACTGGGGGCCTGTTAAGCAGCTGCCCATGGCTTTCTTGGTTTACCCTGCTTTTCCATCTGTTTTACCTGTCTCTATTTCTGAATAATTTATTTTGCCATCTGCATAAATAGAACACCTGTCTGAAGGCTAACTCTTACACCTAAATAATTTAGAGAAAATAACCTCTTTCATCTTTATTGGAATAATGTAATGACTTTAAAGAACAAAGTCCTTAAATAAATAACTCTTAAGAGTATTTCTGTTTTTTAACTCTTAGGCTAACTGTTGAAAAAGTTAATTTATTTTTTTAAATTAAAATTGCCCATCCCCCATTTTTTTTTCTGAAGATACAAATTCTAGCAGGTGTTTTGGTTTCCAAGTTTTTTCCTAGCATGGTTTTTGTTTATTTGTTTTGTTTTGCAGAAGTTAGGATCAAATTCAGGGCCTTGCACATTCCTAGTATGTTTTGCATGTGTCCATTTAGAAGAGCCATTAGTGTTTGTAGACAGTTGTGACTTCTTAAATCCTAACTAACATATCTGTTCAGCTCTTGACCATCTGTGAGAAATAGAAATATCTTTATGTGCTTTTAGGTGATAGTTTCTTTCAGAAAATTCTTATAGTCATGGCATTATATAATAAACATTTTACCCTGAATGATCTGTGTTTTTGTTGAGGTTATCTTGGTGAAGGAATTATTTTAAATATTTTTTTTTCACTGTGAAAGGAAACTTGATTGTGGTACAGATTTGTGAACTGAAGGTAAACACTCATGCTGAGATTTTGCAGGGGTTGATTTATTAATAAATAATCTTATGAACTCTAATTTCAATGGTGATAAGAATGAAAAGAATCTCACATTAAAGTCTCTATTCAGAATACAATCACGCATCGCCTAACAATGTTTTGGTCAACGATGGACTGTATTAACAATGGTGGCTCTGTAAGATGACATGCCTGAAATTTGTACATGTTTGGGAGGTTTACACAATGATAAAACTGCCAAACAACCCATTTCTTAGATTGTCTCCACATCATTAATTGACACATGACTATATATTTTGAGAACTGACCCTTTATGCCTTGATTTACTACTCTAATACAGTTTCTGTATTCTCAAAAAAAATCTCTAGTCAGTTGCTGACTGACTATATGAAAACCTATTTAATTTACCTTCCTGGGCCTTGGTTTTCTCATCTGCAAAATAGGAATCATAATACTCATCCTATAGGCTGTGATATAAGGTGCACTGTGCATTGTATTTAAAAATCAAATAAATAACACCTATATTTAGTATTTATTCATATTAAATAAAAACTTAAGAATAGGTAATTCTGGATTGTCTTGATAAATAAGATTTAAACAGTTTTTGGATCAATAAATTTGAAAAAAATCTAAATGTTTTTACACCATCCCTCTTCCTTTTGTGTAAAGTATACTGAACATAATCTTAATTAAAGAAGTGTAATCACCAATGTCATCAATGGTCATCAAAGTACATAGTAGCTTATATGCTATATGATGTGTACTACAGTATGGGATAATTCAGTGATGTCTATAAGCTAATTAAGGTAGAGGCTACTATTTCTTTCTATTTTAATTCTCTGATTAGCTCTGGATAATCACCCTTTTTGAAATCCTAGATCTTCTTTTCTTAATTTTCTATCTTCTTCTTGGTTAACATCTGTCATTTCTTGCTGTAGCCTAAAGGCTCTCCTGTAGCAATTCTGCTCTCATTTTTATTTTCTGTTTGTAATCTGTTGCAGATTTGGAACATATTCTGAGATGGGTTTTCCTATGTGTGTGTTTTAGGACAAGAATGTTGAGGCATTTCATTATTCATTGGGCAGTTGCTCTCAATTTGTCTGAAAGTTGATTTTCTGGATACTCAAAATGTAGCTATACTGGTTTGCAATTCAGCACTATTATGTAGAAAGATTTGGTGATTATATCAACTAGGAAATGCCTTAAATTTTATCCAAAATTTAAGCACTTATAATTCTACCAACTAGAATAAGGCCAACAAAATCAGAAGTCAAGAAAGCAAGCTTAACTTATGCTTGATGTAATTTTTTATTTTGTTTGAATTAGTTGTACCCAATTAACTCATTTTCATTTTGAAATTCCTTCTGTAAGTAGGCAGTGCATGTGTCATGTAAATACCAAAGGAGTAAAAGGCGTTTTGAGATTGACTTGGTGATGGCAGAATTGAGGGAGAGAAGTCAGACACATAAGCAGATAAACACAATAAAGTGTAATTGAACTGTGATACAAGCATGCTCAGAACATCATTGGGGGCACAACGGTAAAATGCTCCATTCTATAATCTGGGCCCAACGAAGGGGCAACACATCTGTGGGGATAAACTTCCAAAGAAAATGAGGTGCACCCAAAACAATAAGTTGCTCTTCTGCATTCAGATCAGGCTATACCTGGCATTTACAGACAGATATGACACATTCAGGGACAGAAGTGGTAACTTTGACCATTGTTCACGTAATAAAGAGTAAGTTCCATGGCTGGAAGGTAGAGTGTGCATGTTGGGGACAGGAGAGTAGAGCGAAGAGACCAGAAAGGTAGGTCCCTATGAAGAAATTTAAACACTGTGCCTAGCACCCTGCCTTTTGAGGCAGGGAGAATCCCTGAGAGGCTTTAAGTAAGGAACTAAGAATGATCACATCTGCATTTTCCAAAGATGCTTCAGATGGTGGTATGGCGAGTGGACTGAAGGAAAGGAAGGCATAGAGCAGAATGACAGGTAATGGGGCTGTGGCAAGGGCCAAGAAAGCCATCACAATCCTGAACTCAGGAAGTGAGAATGAGAGGACTGGGTGGATTTGAGCTGTACTTAGGAGGTGGGAATCAACAGGCCTTGATGACTGATTGGATTTCAGAGGTTAATGGGGATGAATCTTGGGAGGGAGCCTTGAGGGATTAATAGTTAAGGACAATTGCCAAGTGCATGGTTGCAGTGACTGGGTGGCTAGTCGTGCTGTTCACTTAATGGAAAGTAGAGGAGACTGAATTTTAGGGAATAATCAATTTCTTTGGAAATGTTGAGTTTGAGGTACTGGTGACCTCATGGGTGCCTGGTGTAGATACCAACTGGATGAATCAATGTATGTTATCATACGGAAAATTAGTATTAAAGTATATAGCTAACACTAGCAAGACCATCTGGTTAGTAGTAGAAGCAAATCATATGGTGCTGAAGACAGTTTCTAGGAATAAAGTTTGAAATAGGCAAGGGAAGAGAGGAGGGAGCTTCATGAAGGAGAATTTCAGGTCGTTTCTTGTTCAGATAGCTCAACTCCAGGCTCTTATGGCAGAAGGTGGTACATGGAACCAACAGCCTGGTCCTCTAGTTGTGTCTGTACTCCATGCCTCTGCTGCTGTTGCCACTGCAAACCCAGAGACTACTCTCTGGATTTTTTTTTTCTCAACTTTATCCACCACACCTCTGTCCACTCTTGGTGTTCCTATAGTACTCTGCCTTACTTTCCCATCTACCCATGGAAATATTCATTTTCATTCATACCAAGTCCTACCAGGTCATAAACTTTCTGAGGGTGAGGACATAATTTTTTTTATATTGTATCCCAATGCTAAAGACTGGGTCTAACAGATACATGATATATATATATATATATATATATATATATATATATATATATATATATATATATATATGATTGTATATTTTATATGTACCATTAATTATATTGACTATTGATTACATAAATGTGTACATACCCAAAAGATATCAACATTTATTGATATGTATGTGATTTAATATGTTGATTAAATGAGTACATCAGAAGGCAGTGGTCTCTTCATTTCTATGGATCTGTTTGTTATGCACATTTTCAATCCTGTATTTTGAGCACCCAGGGTGAGATAGTAGGATAGATGTTTGATGGAGGCTTTGTCAGTTATCTAATGTAATAAAGCACCAGCAACTTCATTGCTTAACACAACAGAACTTTATTTTTTTCTCACTCTTCTGTGTGCTAGCCAGCCTGTCTCACTAGTCTCTACCATTCTCATTCTTGTGGGTGCACTTAGATAGGACCTCAGTTGGGGTACATAGTCTAAGAGGCTTTCTGGAGTGTCATTTGGAATAACTTGAGTGAATGTGGTCCTGGCTTCTCTCCTCAAGTGGTCTCCTGTTTAGGGCATCTTCACAGCATGGTGACTGCAGTGTTCCAAAAGAAGAAGAACAGAGTTGCAGCTTAGAAGTCGACATGGAGACACTTCTATTGCGTTGTATTGGTCAAAGTCAATTGCTTGGTCAGCCCAGATACAAAAAGAGGGAAAAGAGACTTGGTCCACTATGTGATGGAAGGAGGCAAAGTCATATTGTAAAGGGGCCTGCGAGATGGGCCGTCTTTGCAAAGAAAGAAAGAAATGGGAGCATTTCCAAGGGACTGATTCTGCTCGCTGGAATACTTTATTATTTATTATTTATAACATTGAGGGTAAGATCAGATTAGAAACAGTTTGTAAACTTCCACCATAAAATTTTTAGAGTTTGTTTCTTGAAACACTGTAATTGCTTTATGTATATCAACTGATGACAAATTAAGAAGAGGGATCTCATGCTGAAAGCAGAATTTAGAGTTGAACTTGACTATGATAATAATGAAAAGAGGAGAAGAAAAAAATTCTAAATGAGGAAAGTACGAAAGAAGAACAAGAAAAAGATAAGATCTATCTTGAAAACAATCAAATATGTTCTGGTTGGCTGTATAAGAAGAGGAGTTCATACAGAATACAGACTTACAGCGATACTTCAACTCCAACATGATAGAAAGACAAATGCAGAGAGAGATATGGACATATTGATATAGTTAGATAGACAGGTGGGAAAGCACTGTAGTTTAGGGATGAGTTTAAAAGATGTTCACACTGGAAGTTTCCAGAAAAATGGTAATATCAGAAAGGAGAAAAAATGCAAAACCTTTATAAAAGGTATATTAGTCTCCAGAGAAACAAAACCAATCGATACACAGACATGGATATACAGGAAGAGCTTTATTATGAGGAATTAGTTCACACAACTATGGAGACCGAAAAGTCCCATGATCTGTCATCTACAGGCTGGAGACACAGAAAAGCCAGCAGTGTCATTACAATCTAAGTGTTATGGTTTGGATGTGAGGTGTCCTCCTAAAGTTCCAGTGTGAGAGACAATGCAAGAAGGTTCAGAGGAGAAATGATTGGGTTAGGAGAGCCTTAATGCAATCAGTGAATCAATCTCCTGATGGGATTAACTGAGTGGTAACTGGAGGCCGGTGGGGTCTGTCTGGAAGAGGGGGGTATTGGGCCCTGCCTTTGGGGTATATATTTTGTGTCTGGTGAGTGGAGTCTCTCTCTGCTTCCTGATCAACATGTGAGCTGCTTCCCTCTGCCATATTGTTCTGTCTCACCTGGTGCCCTGAGGAATGAACTGACTATCTTTAGACTGAGATCTCTGAAACTGTGAGCCCCCAAATAATCTTTTCCTCTTCTACAATTGTTCTGATCAGGTCTTTAGTCATAGCAGTGAACAAATTGACTAAACCACTAAGCTTTGAAACCTCAGGATTAGGGGGAAATCAATGGTGTGTAAGAGTCTGAAGGCCTGAGAGCCAAAAATGCTGTCCAAGGGCAAAGAAGGTGAAGAACATGAATGCCTCAGCTTAAGGAGAAAGAATCTACCCTACTGCTACCTCTTCTCTGCCCCTTTGTTTTACTCAGGCCCTCCAAGGCCTGATTAATGCCCATCCACACCAGTGAAGGCTATCTTGTTTACTACTGACTCCAATGCTAATCTCTTCCAGAAGCACCCTCACAGACACACCCAGAAATCATGTTTTGCCAGCTGGCTTAGAATTCCTTAGCTCAGTCAAGTTGGCACGCTTCATCCCTTGTCACCTTGGCATCCATATATTTCTGTAAGCCATACTCAGCTCCTAACAGGAAAAAGAACAAGGTCATAATTCTGCCTAGCATGAAACAACTATCCTGCCTACAACCAAAAATGTACTCACACCTTTCCCAGATGAAGAGGCAAAGTTCTTGAATGATGTTTACCCTTTCCTTGATGTATCCTAGCTTAGATATTATAATGTAGAATTAACAATACTGAAACACTGATATCAACTAAATACATCTTATATTACATGATAAGAGAATAAGAAAGGAAAGGAAAGAAAGCTATTTTCTTAATATATATGTATAAGTCCACTAATGTATTCAAAATGAAAAGAGTAAATAGGCATGACAATTATAGTACCATCTATAACTACTAGTCATGAGGTCATAGCTGGTATTTATAACAACTTTCTTCTACTGTACTCTTTTCCTTCATCAAGCACCTCATGGTTCTCTACCAGATAGTATGACAAGATCTTCATTATGGAAGGGTCTGGAGTAGTCCTGCCTGGATCGGGCAGTTAGAGTTTCCATGGACCTTATTCTCAGAGCATGGAAGAATCTCCAGCGTTTCAGACATACTGTTCTTTGCCTCCATTGTGGAATAATACTCTAATTTCTCCATGATGGTCCAGATTAATCACTCCAGCCTGCACCATAACTGCCCTCTCTTCCTGTTGACTTGGAGGATCAAGGAGCCCTAAGTGTCTTGAGTTAACTTCCAGTTCAATGGAATCATTGTTGTATCTCTTGGTGGGTGCACTTCTCTTTCTAGAATTAAGACTTCCAGGCCAGCAGCACATAAAGTCATGGGAACAGGAAGCAAAATGTGCTGGTGGATCATTTGGGTAATAGTGAGTGATGCCACTACTATTTATATTTTTTGATACCTTGTCCTATGAATCCTGGCTGTTGGGGAAATAGTACCATACTTTGGATGATGATTCAGAGCATATATTTCTGGAGGAACTTGCTCCAGTCCTGTAAAATACTGCCACCAAAACTTCAAAAGGCTTTTTCACCATTCTATCAAGCCAGCTACTTCAAAAAGATGGGGAAGATGGTAAGAGCAGTTAATTCCATGAGCATGGATTCATCTCTGCATTTCCTAAGTTGTGAAGTGGATTCTTTGACCAGAAGCAACACTGCATGGAATATCATGATGTTGAATGATATTCTGTAAATCCACACATGGTAGTTTTAGCAAAAGCATTGTGTAAAAAGAAGCCAGATCCATATTTAAAATGTCTGTTCTAGCAAGGACAAAATATTGCCTCTGACATGATAAAAGTAGTACAATGTAATCAACTTGTCACCAGGCAGGTGGTCGTCATCCTGGATTATAAAAATTTACCTGTTGGTAAGTATTCACATGGGACACAAATACCTTCACAGTTTTTCTTGATTCAGAGAGGTCTATCCACATACCTCTTCACCAAATGTCTTTGTCACCAATTTTCCAATTATGTTTCCTCTATGTATATGACTATGGAGTCACATCATTTGCCCCAGCATATGAATCACTATAAAATCATACATCTGGCCATTTCTCCTTCTAAGCAAAATGGATGGCCAGGTGCACTGCTTGAAGTTCTGCCTATTGGGAGGATCCTCCTCCACCTCTGTCCTTCAGGGATGCCCCAGAAAAGTGCTGCAGGGCTGTAGGTGTCTACTTTCAGGTGGTGCCTACCTACTGTACAGACCTGTCTGTAAGCTAGGCCCTGCTATTCTCTTTCTCTGTCAACTGATTATAGGCAGTTCCTCATGAGGTTTTAAGTGCAGGCTGGGAGAAGGCAGTATACAGCAGGAGTAAGAATCTGAGAACTTGGGCCACTTTTCCGTGTAATTTACTAATGCCTTTAGAACTTGCTCAGGCCTAATCACATATACACCATTTATGTATGATGGAGGACTGATGCTGTGCACATCCAACTTAAGAGCTTGGTGAGTCAGATAACACCCAGCTTCTGATAAGCAGCTCAGGACACATGGTAACTTGGTGGCCCATGGCCAAAAGTTCCATTTCTACTAAGGAGCACTAGCAGGCCAAGAGCTGTATCTCAAAATGAGAGTAGTTCTCTGCAGATAATAGCAGGGCCTTGTTCTAAAATCCTAAAGGCCTGAATAGCAGTTCACCCATGGAGCCTGCCAAAACCTCCAAGCAGCATCCCTGCCTACCACCAACACTGCAAGCACCCCTGGATCCTCTGGACCCTATTACCCAAGTGGCAGAGCAGCTTGTACAGCTGTCTGAATCTGTTGTAGAGCTTTGTTATTTTCTGGGCCCCAGGAAAAGCTAGCAGCTTTTGTCGTCACTTGATTAATAGGTTGTTACTACAACATAAGAAATGTGTTATCTCCAAATCAAAAAAAGCCTGGTAGGCATTGGGCCTCTTTCTTGATTTGAGGAGGTGATAGATGCAATAACTTCTCCTTCACCTTGGAAGGCCCATCTTGACACCATGGAACCCCTAGAAATTTCTCTGAGGTAGAATTTTAGTTGAATTTCTTTCACACCCTGTAACATAACTGTCTCACTAGTAAGTCTAGAGTGTTGTTACTTCTAAGAAGGTCCAAACAGCAAAGGATCTTCAACTTAATGAACCAGTGTGAGGTCTTGTGGAAATGAAAGGCAATCAAGATCTCTGCAAACTAAATTATGACACAGGGATAGCTGGAGAGTTGATGTATTTGAAGGGATAACAAAGGAGCATAAACTGGACAATGGTGATAATGAGAAGGAAAAGAAAACACCCCCCTCCCCCGCAGTACTGGAAATTGAAGCCAGGGTGTTCTACCACTGAGCTACATTCTCAGCTCTTTTTGATTTTTAAGACAGGGTCTTGCTAAGTTGTACAGGCTGCTCTTAAACTTGCAATCCTCCTGCCTCAGCCTCCTGAGTCGCTGGGATTATAGGAATACATTACTGTACCTAGCCTACAGAAAAAACAAACAATTAAATGAGGCCAAGTAAGAAAGGAAAAGGTAAGGTACATTTTAAAAACAAACAAGAATGTTCAGGTTGACTGTATAATAAGAGGAGTCCACATAGAATACAGGGTGATACTGCAAACTTACCATGACAGGCAGGTAGGTAGTTCATAGAAATAGCTGCAGCTCTATAGACACAGGTACAGGTAGATAGGCAGGTATGAAAAAGCACTAGGATATAGCAATGATTTAAAACTATTCTCCAGAAGAAAGGTAATATCAGACAGGGGGCTAAAATTCCCATAAAATGGGGAAAAAAGTAAAAAAAAAAAAAAAGGTTAAGAATCCTAGTTAAGTCACAAGGATAAGTAAGTCTAGGCACAAAGCAGATTTTCCAACTGAATCCTATCATGGGCAATTTGAAGGGTTAAAAAGAGAGAGGGAAAAAAGGAGAAATATCTGATATCATTGGCATAAATGGTAGAGTAAGAATGTAGTTCTCTCCCACTGGTTTAGTGATTTTAAGTGACACAAATTTCCTCCTCTAGCTGGGCATGATGGCGCATGCCTGTGATCCCAGTGGTTTGAGAGGCTGAGGCAGGAGGATCGTAAGTTCAAAGCCAGCCTCAGTAAAAGTGAGGCACTAAGCAACTTAGTGAGACCCTGTCTCTAATCTATCATTTAGCCCCCTTTCTGATATTACCTTTCTTCTGGAGAATATTGTTTTAAATCATTGCTACATCATAGTGCTTTTTCATACCTGCCTATCTACCTGTACCTGTGTCTATAGAGCTGCAGCGATTTCTATGAATTACCTACCTGCCTGTCATGCTAAGTTTGCAGTATTATCCTGTATTCTATGACATCATGCAACACATGTCACTGGTCTGTTGAGTTAAAAGACAAACCTCTTCCCATTTGGAGTTTGTTTTCTATACATTTGTGCAATGTACACACATTCCTACCATGTTGAGCGCTTGCCAATAGTTCTTACTAATGACAACCTTTTCAGCCTCAGGGACTCAAAGAAAGGTGGTTTCCTTGATCAGAAGTAAAATACCTCCTCTTTTTCTCTATCAAGGCTCTGGCTCTTGTTAAAAAGATGAAGATGTCCGGTGAAGAATCCCTGGAGGTTGCTAGGCTTCTATTTAGATACTGGGTCCTTGTTATAGTTTGGATCTGGAAAGCTACCTAAAGGCTGCTGGCACTATTGGGAGGTGGTGAAAGCCTTAGGAAGTGGGGCCTGATTAGAGGAAGTAGGTCATTGGAGACATGTCCTTGATCTTACCCCTGGATCCTTTCTCCATCCCCCGCCCACCACTGTTTCTTGGCTGCCTTGAGGTGAGCAGCTATGCTCTGCCATGTCCTTCTATACCGATATTCTGCCTCATCACAGGTCCAGAAACATGGACTGAAAACTCTGAAGTCATGAGCCAAAATAAATCTTTCCTCTTTTAAAGTTATTTTTCTCAGGTATGTTGTCACAGTGATGGAAAGCCCATTCAGTCCTCCAATAAATATTCCTAGATAATCCGGGGAGATTTGTTTAAATATGCAAGATCTGGAAGAAGACTGCAGAAGTACTTTTCTTCCCCTTGTCTCAGCGTCCATTACTGCAATCAATATTGCACTTCATGCCTAAGGATGGAGGTTAGAGGGAGAGAGGAGAAGGGAGAAAGATGGATGAGTTGTCTTCACAAATCTGTGGAGGGGTGTTAGCCTCTCACAGCCATTGGTGAGAGGTGACAGCCATTTTCCCTTTCTGAAAGGGGAGGAGATTAGCTACAGACGTGGATATCCTGAAGATAGATTTTTAATTGAATAAATAATTGGAACCCGAACTGGTTCTGGGACCAGTGATTTCTGGGAGACTTTTGAAGTCCTCTAGTTCATGTCATTTATCTGACATTTATCATTCCTACAAGGTACAGTCTTAATACTCCCATTAGATTTAGAAACTGTCATAGACATTTTAATTTCCTGCCACATTTTAAACAATGTCTCGCAATTATTAAGTGCTTAATAAATATTTATTGCATGAGTGTATGAATGAACAATAAATAAAAGCCTATAAATTATGAATGGCAGGATAATTTTGGGATGGCTGAAGATGCATTTGATAGTTATCTTTTCAAGCAAATTATCATTAAAGTGATTTCTTATGTCTTTGTAACTTCAGTGATTCCCTTGACATTTCATATCATAAATACAACAACAATACAGAGACAGAATATTACCTCACCATGTCAATATTCTGACCTTTTATATTTTTAAGGGAATAATCCAATTCATTAACAAATCCACCTAATTCTAAAAGAAAAATGGCTTCCTACAAAGTGATGTAATCTTATATTCGTCCATGCCTATTTTTTTTGACTATTTTGCAACATATTTTATTTTCTTCGAAGATTAACACACATATTTCACCTTTATTTCTGTATTTAAAAGCTAGGGGTCAGGAATTTCAAAGAAAACACTTCGTTACGATTCCAGAATAGTGAGAAAACACAATGACAGAGACTCAAATCTATCATGGTATTTTGGCTTCCTGCCTTCCTGTAGTTTTACAATGGGGAGAAAATCAAGGTGAGACTTGACTCCCTTTAGGAGTTCCTTTCCTGTGCGCTCTGTCTCTAGCCAGGAGAGAGACTGACAGAACGATAACACTCGATGCCAGGCTCCCTGGCCCACTCAAAGACCCTCCCTCAGGTATCAGTTGCCTGGCTGAGCTTTGAGGTCAACTAGACACCTCCCCTGAGACTTACCTGGCCTGAGGGAAAGAGCCACCAGAAAATCCTCTCAGGGAGAGCAGCTGTTATCTGAGCTAGGATCAAAGTCCCCCTCTGTACTCCAGAAAAATATCTTCCAAACTGGGTCTCTTTCTCCATGATTCAAATGAATGTTGAATGAGTCCCCAGGGACACCAGTTGCTTTGCTCAGGAACAAGCTGTCAGAAATACTGTGCAGTGAAAATTCACCTCCTTTTAAGGTCTTTTTTTTTGGAGCTTTTTAATTCATCGTCTCGGGGGCCCATCAGAAGTTAATCAGGAAATTAGGCAACAGGGAAATGTGATGATTAATTTTTTTGACAGTTTTCATTTGTGGATTAGGTTTTGTCTTTTTTTTTTTCCCCCTGAAGTACAACATTGCTTCACCCTGATAATATTCACGGTGTCCATGAAAAGCACAGCAAGTATAAAAGCCATTGTTCAATTCTGTTTTGTACATGAAAGCATTAAAAATAAGTAACTTTTCTATTGATCAGATTTGGGTTGCAAAATAATAAAATTTCTCTTGCCTTATACCCAGTCTTTTAAACCAGCCCATCGTAGTGATCTTAAACTAAGTGACATGCATGTTCTTAATGCTGTTCCAGAAAGTTCTGACCCATACCATCAAACAGATCAACATGAGCCATTCATCTGGTGACTCCAGATTTGCAGAGACTCAAATATAATCAAAGTGGTGCTTCGATCTAAACATCACTGAGGTGTAAAGTCTTTAAGATCTGGGACCTATTTCATTCCCCTTAGTATTTCAACAATTGCCAGAGGTCCAGGAATACGGCAGAAGCAACAAATATCTTCGGAGGTTAACTAGGTTGAACATTGCTTCCATTTCCTTGTCAAAATTATTGTACTAATTGAGTGAATTAAAGGTAAAAATGGCAAAAGAATAGACTGTGAGAATATAGCATAACACATTTTAGATGGGGCCTTTTGAGTATTTCCATTCTTTTCATTGGGAATGAATTTTGCTGACATTGTAGTTATATAGTTACAGCCTGATTTTTTTTTTTTTTTCTGTGCACATTTCAGGTTGCCTGGCTTAAATTGCTGTGTTTGGTAGCACTGCCAGTGGGAAGGTGGGTGGGTCAGATATTTTAGTCACGGCACACACTATTGTACAGACATCTGTTATATTGAATGGATTATTTTGTTTATCAAGTTTCTTTGAATAGCAATTTAGTTTTGTATCTTATTTCCTTCTTTGATGAGGGTATTGCCAGCAGATGCAAGCTACATATTGGCTTGAGTTTCTTGTAGAACCCTGGCTAGCTTTTTTTTTTTTTTTCTAAGTTTTCTTTTTCCTTAGTGCTTTTCTTCTTAACAACTGTAACTTTCTAAAGAAACTCAGCGTTTTGAACACAATCTCATAAAATTAAATCTTACTAATTCTCCTTTTAAGAAACATTTCTTATCTTTCCAAGGTCATTTCCAATAATACCACAATTTCCTTTTTCTCTCTTTTGTGTCTTTATTTCCTGGTATATTTTTTCCCTTGTACAAATAGCTAGTTTTTTTTTAATCATAAATATTCTTTGAGAGAAGAATTCATGGTTTTGTCTAGGATACTGTTGAATAGTTTTTCTGCTTACTTAAATCACCAGAACCCCTCTGGATTAGAGCTGTGTCAGAAGGTTGGAACACAAAGGGTCAGTGTTCACCATTCAATCTGAATAACCCGGGAGTCACACAAATGTAAATGTGCATTTTGGTAACCTCGAGGAACGTATTATAGGGAATCAAGACCTTATTATGGGGCAGGGGGGGAAAGAGAACCTATTATGAGGACTACAAATCTGATATTGATGATGATGATGATAGCAATGGTGATAGTTAACACTTACCCAGCATTTAATGTGTCAGGTATCATTCAAACACCCTATCTATCTACCTACCTACCTACCTACCTATCATCTCTCTACTTATTCAAATTCCACAACAAACCTGTAAGGTAAGTATTATTATCCTTATTTCACACCTGAGGAAACTGAGGAACTATAATATTAAGTACAGCACCCCCTACCCTGAAATCAGAGTAAATGACTTGTAAATGACAGTCTGGATTCAGACCTAGGCAGGACAGCTCCAAAGTCTATACTTTTAACCAAATGCTAAAAGTACACATAAATTTACACAATAGGAAGGAGGCAGTTCTAGGCACTGTGCTGGCATTAGGGAGGAAAGACAAGAATCTCCTGACTTTGAGTTGCTCACAGTCCAGTGGCGACTGGAAGAGAAGATAATTTAGTTCAATGCCAAGAGATTGTGGAGATGAGGATGGTGGGGAAAGATTCCTGGAGACAGGAACCTGGTCAGATGAAGCCTGAGTAGAAGTTCAGGCAGGTGATGAAGAGAGTTTAGGGATTCCTGGAGGTAAGGAGAAGCACGTGTGGAGGCAGAAAACCAGAAGTCAGTCAGAGCATGGATGTGACACTCGCCCCCTGTGGTATTACTGGATTGTAAAATGGGAATCTCCACAGTGGCTGGAAAGGAATATAGAGAAGTAGGGGCTTTGGAGACACTGGGTGATAGGCTATTCCTAAGGCCAAGTCAAGAGTGTTTAATGGCCTGCCCTTGGCAATGTGGAAGACAGAAGCTGTCAGCACCTGATTCTCCCTCTTGTCTGCCACAGGTTCATTGCTCCAGGGTGTCCCTGACCATTCAGTTCCACCTAGTGCTTCCCCTGGGAAGCCCTGGGCTGCTCCTTGGTCTGCACTGCACAGCACTATTTCCCTCTGGATGGCACCACCCTCCTTTTGAAATATGGCCTTGAGGGTGTGTTGCTAACCCTCCTGCCCCATGACACCATGCCTCCGGAAAAGCCCCTTCCTCCCTCCCTTCCTCCCTCCCTTCCTTCCTTCCTTCCTTCCTTCCTTCCTTCCTTCCTTCCTCAGTTGGAATCACAGTGGGTATGTTGGATGAACATATATACATTGGCCTAATTGTTTTGATGGAATTGGAAAGTTGGCAAGTTAGAATTTATTGTTTTATTGTTTTGGTACTGGCAATTGAACCCAGGGGTGCTTTACTACTGAGCCGCATCCCCAGCTCTTCTTATTTATTTATTTTTTTTTCATTTTGAGACAGGGTCTCACTAAATTGCTGAGGACTTTGCTAAGTTGCTAAGACTGACCTTGAACTTGTGGTCCTCCTGCCTCAGCCTCCCAAGCCTCCCGTTATAGGCGTGGGCCATCACGCCCAGGGCATGTTAGTGATCTTAAGGAAGAAGTGAAAAACTAAATAATATGAAGAAGAGGAATTAAAAGGAATTTTACATGTGAAGCATGGCAAATAGAGGAGTATTTTTAAATAGCTGACAATGTAGACTTTTAATATGGTTTCATAATGCCTTGTAGTATTCAAAGTACTAGGCTATTATAGTTCCAAGAAAATTTTCCTACCTTTGTTTATGGCACTCAATATCTCATTCCACTCTAAATAGCACGTCTCTGTCACTAGACTGTGAGATCCTTGAATCTAATCTTTATTTCCAACACTTAACAAAGTGCTTGGCAAAAGTTATTGCTTAATAAATGTGTACTAAATTAGAAACCCAGTGGGGAGGTGCAGAGGGGTGCAGGCCTTACTTGTATATCTGGAGGTTTGTGTAAAGGAAACAAAGAGGACTCAAGACAGTTTCCCAAACAGGAAAATTTGTTGAGAGAGAACAGGGGGCTGGAGCAGTTGGGTTCAGAGAAGCTCAGGGTGAATCTTTGCCAGGCTGGCTCCACCCCTGCCAGGACAGCCACTGGCCACTGTGGGCCAAGACTTCTACCAGGCAGAGAAGTCCAGCAGTGACCTCACCGGAATCTCAAGTCCCCAGGAAGACCCCTGTGGCCCAACTCCCCACTCTCTTGTTCCCTCTTTTTTGAAAAATATTTTTTAATTGTAGATGGACACAATATCTTTATCTTACTTGTTTATCTTTATGTGGTTCTGGGAATCAAACCCAGTGCCTCACTCATGCTGGGCAAGCACTCTACCACTGAGCCAAAACCCTGGCCCCCTCTTGTTCCCTCTTTGACTCAGCTAGCATTCTACCACTTCTGAATGTCTTTTTTTGGGTTTGTACTAGCCCTCTGCATTTACTCCTTATATTGACATTTGTTCTAATATAACATGGGGAGTGGTCTGGCTGTCTGGTTATCTTTTAGGCAACTTATGGAGTGACAATCTTGAATTAGCCATGACACTCTCCAAGTGTTGCAAACCATATTTTATATCTAGAATCAAAATTTTGCAAAAGTAAGCAAACAGTGAGACTTTATAGGCTCCAGTTAGTTCTCCCTCTCTCTCTCTCTCTTTAAAATAAATTTTATTTTTTAAATACGGCTTTAGGTTTACCGAGAATTGAACAGAAAGTATAGAGGGTTCCCATCTACTCCTTCTTCTCCTCCCACCATTTTACCTACTATCCTACTATTAACATCTTAGTGTGCTGCATTTGTTGTGAGTGATGAACCTACTGGTATATTATTGTTAACTAAAGTCCACATTTTACACCGGGGTTCATTCTTTGTGTTGTATATTTCCATGGGTTTTGCTAAAAGCATAATGTCATGTATCCATCATTTTAGTTTCATATAAAACAGTTTCATTGCTTTAAAAATCTCCCTGTGCTCTGCCTGTTCCCCCCTCGTTCCTTCCCCACAACCCCTGGCAACCACTGATTTTCTTTTTTTCCCCCAACAGTCTTGCCCTTTCCATAATGCCACATAGTTGAAATCAGAATGACTTTTTTTCACCTGGTGACATGCATGTGAGACTTCTCAATGGCATTTCATTGTTTGATAGCTCATTTATTTTTATTGCTGAATAATATCCTAATACTATGAATGTATCACAATTTGTTAATCCATTCACTATTAGAGGACATCCATTTTCTTCCAATTTTTTTTAGCAATTATTAATAAAGGTGAAATAAAATTTGCATGCAGGTTTTTTGTGTGGATATGTCTCCAACTCACTTGATTGAATACTAGGCAGCCTGACTCCTAGATCCTATGGTGAGAATATATGTTTACCTTTTACAGATCTTCTAAACTCCCTTTAAAAGTTGATGTGCCATTTTGCATCACATGGCAGTGACTGAGAGCTCCTGCGGTTCTGCGTCCTCTCCAGCATTTGGTGTTGTCCCTGTTTTGGATTTTCACTGTTCTAAGGTATATAGGGGTATCTTGTTTTAATTTGTAATCCTGTAACAGTGTATTTTGCTGGGTATCTTTTCATTTACTTATTTGCTATCTATGTATCTTTGGTGAGGTATTTGTTCAGATCTTTTGCCCACTCTTGATTGGGCTATTTTCTTGTTAGGGTTTAACTGAAATCTTTAGATAGTGGATACAAGTCCTTTATCAGATACCTGTTTTGCAAAGATCTTCTCCCAGTTTGTGGCTTGGCTTATCACTTTAATGACGTCTTCCATAGAGCAGGAGTTTTTAAATTTTAACAAAGTCCAGTGTATCACTTTCATTGATTGTTTTTTTTTTTTTTTTTTTTTGTGTGTGTGTGTGTGGGAGTGTTGTACCTAAAAACTCTTTGCCACATTTAAACTCACATAGATTTTCTCCTGAGTTATCTTCTAGCACTGTTATAGTTTTGTATACTCTTCGATCTATGACCCATTTTGTGAAAGGTTTAACTGTGGTGTCTAAATTCATCTGTAAGTAACCTCTTTGGGGGTGCTACTGTCTTTGTAATATTGGTTTTGTGTTTGGGTACAAGTTTTTTCTCCTCCAATTGAGCAAATCTATTTATATAAAAATACAATGTTTTATGTTCAATGCACTAATAGATTTAATTGGCTTTATTGTTTTCTTCCCCAAAGGTTCTAGTGTAAAATGGGTGGGTCAAATACTTAATATCCTTTCCTTGCATTTTCTAATATGTCATCTCTCACAATGGAGAGATGGTAAAAGGGATAAATGTTCAAACATATGGAGGGAGGGGCAGTTATATTTATTGAGTAATTATTGTGTTTCTAGCACTGCTCTAAGAATTTAAATATACTTCTTTTGCCCCTCAAAAGAATCACTTAGAATTTGCTATTCCCATTTTGTCATTGAAGAAGCATAAAGCTTAGGGAGTTCCCCAAAGTGGAACTAGGAGCTGAACCAAGCGTTTGCTAGGGACTGGCAAGGAGACTGGAAAAACAGCTCATCTTCCCTTAGGCTGAGGCTAGAGGGCCAGGAAATTTTTATTAGATTTTTGCCAAAAGAAGGGAGAAGAATAGAACAGAGAAAGGGTTATTATAATGGTCCTCAGGGATGTGCATTTGTTCACTTACTCAAACAGCATATACCGAGCACCCACCGGGAGTCACATGTGCCCATTTAATGAGGAAAGTGATCTGGCTGTAGGCCCTCCAGGGCGGGTGCAGAGGGAGGTGGATGGATTTGGGACATTCTGCCTTCATCTGCCTCCGTCAGGGGCTCCTCTTCACCCTGCAGAAGTGGTGCTATTCCTTGGTGCAGAGGTGAAAAAAAAGTGACTGAGCCTTTGATCTCTATGCTCAGGGCAGGCGGCTCCAGGAAGCCCTGGATTCCCTTTTTTGAAGGTCACATTTAGGTTGAATCTATTTTAACACAACTCTCATTTTGAAAATGCTTGTGAGTTTATCGCAAAGCTTCACTTTGTTTTCTGCCTCCTTTTCCTCCTCCATCTCCAATGAGGAAGAACCACGGTGCTGCCCATCAGACCCTCTGGGATCTCCCTGACCAAGCAGGTCCTGATGTCACTTCCTCACTTGCATACCTGCCCCTATTCAGTGCCATGACTTCTGGTGACCTTGTGCTCGCTGCCTTAATAGCTGATTCCCACCTTTGGTCATTGGACTCTTCACTAGCCTCCCCATAAGTCTATGCAGCCACAGTAAAACATGAATCTGAGGAAAAGAAGTTAAAATTGATGGACGGATATTAGACAATTCTTGTATCAAATGTGTGCTTCTAGCTGAGTACTGTGGGAGCTTTGTGCTGCTGGCTATATCTTCCATCTATTTCGACCCACCTTCTAACCCTCTGCCATGTTGTTCTCTATGTGGTAACCCTTAGCAACAAAACTAAAGACTGAGTAAAAGGTCCTTCCTAATGTGGGGTACTTGGGTAAATTTAAAATCTGGAAGCAAATTGGGAGAACGGATGAAGGAGAGAGAAGGAGAGGGAGGAAACGAGACCGACAGGCAGGGAAAGGAAATAAAGTCAAAAGAATTGGAAGCACGGAACTAGCTTCTTGTTTCAACTGAACATAATTTAGATCTTATTCTACAATAAGCCATAATGAGCAACAAAATCAAATTGATTGTTCAAGGAAGAGTCTCCAGGTGTTTGGGAGTTTTTCTTTTCCTTTTGGATTTTGTTTTTGTTTCCATTTTTTAACGTAATTGCTGAAAGTTGGGGAGGGGGTGTGTAAAAATGCCTTGTCCTATTGGATTGGTTGGGATTAATTCTGTGGGGGGAAAGGGTTAAGCAAATTCCTTTTACGTGTTCCCATTTCAGCAGTGGGCATAAAAATGGAAGCTTTGTCGTGTTCTTGCTGGGGGACTTCGTGTCATGTGGGAAAGTGGTGGTGCGAATGTGTGAAATGCTGAAGCCACTCACTTCCCTGAGCTCCCCACACCCAAGTTGCATCTAGGGTCGTAATAAAGAGGCTGTGAACAGCGCTCAGGTTGTGAAATAGGACAGATGTTTCAGGATCTTTCTCACCCTCCTCACTTCCTTCTTTTTATGAGACAAATTCTCTTTTTCTTCCAAGCTTGACATTTTTTACAACTCTACTGAACAGATAACAGGTCTTTAGTTCATTCATTTCCTCCCCTCGTAATTAAAGAACACATTGTTATTACATTTAATTGTCACTCTTTACGTGTTGATCTGATGATGCTGCTTTCTTCATTTTCTTAGGTAACTGAAAGTCTCAGACAGTGGCTCTTTTGCCTGTTTTGCCTTAAGTCAAGAAGAACTTTCCCTTTAGCTTTTCACATTGGTTACTTCATTGGTGAAATTTCTGGACATACTCTGTACCCTCTTTTGTTTTTTAAGTTCATGACTCAATCCCTTTTCCAAAAAACTTTTCCTAAAGTCCTCTGTGAGCAGGCTGCACTTGACTTTGGAGATTACATCAGCTCTGGGCCAAATGTTGTACCCTAACAGATGTCTTTGGGAAGGGAGTAGAAGCAGAGGCGAGACAACATTGAACACAGGTCGTGGCAATGCAAGCAACAGTTTCAAAGAAATTTGATTCCTGTAGCGCTACCTAGGAAAAGTCCAAATGATTTATTTCATCATTTGCGGAAATGAAATGCTTGCCATGAGAATCTGGTTCCTCCTGCAACTCATGTTTGGGGTTATTTCTATTTTACAAAATACATTCCTTCACCAAATTTTAAAAATGTATTTTATTTTTTATATAAAACACTGGCTAGCAACATGTTAGCTTGATACCTTGGGTGGTATTGTGGACTATTATCATCCTCTAGAAAGGCGTAACTTATAGAAGTTATGATTTTGAAATTGCCTCTGGACAATGAAAAACCTCTCCAGTTCTAGGATGACAGGAGCACATTTAATAGGGAATACTGATTTTATCTCATCCTATTAAGCAAGATAGCTTCAGACAGAACCAAGTACACATAGGAGAAGTTTGTATTTAGAAACACTGATCTTTACACACATGCTTCCTCTGGTGACTTGTTCTCAGGTGTATTAGTTTCCTAGAGCGGCTAGAACAGAGTTATAGTACAATCTGGGTAGCTAAAACAACAGGAATTGATTAATTTTAAAAAATTGATTACCTTACAAGTATGGAGGTTACTTTTCCAAAAAGCCAGGTACAGGCAGGTTTGGTTCCTTCCAGGAGCTGTGAGGGAAGGATCTGCTTCAGGCTTCTCTCATTGGGCCAAAGATGATGTTCTCCTTGTGACAACCCACAGACATATCTCTTTCTAAATTTCTCCTTTTTATGAAGGCACCAGTTAAATTGGATTGTGGTCCATCCTAATGACCTCATCTTAACTAATTACATCTGCAGTGATCTTATTTTCAAATAAGGTGCCATTCTTGGGTTCTGGGGATTAGGATTTCAATATTTAAATTTTGGGGGAACACAATTCAGACCATTACATTAGGTATGCAGTTGTCTCATGTTTTCTCTTTCTCCTTCTTCAAACCAAAACTTCCACTATTTCAAGGGAGGATGATAGGTGGTAGATTGATGTGTTATACCTCCCAGGAACACTTGCATTGTCTTAAAATGTTAAATTGTGGTAAAACTGAAGGAAGACACCATGGAGCAGAGTGAATTTGAGGTTATGTTTTTAAATTAATTGATTAATTATTAATTTTACAGGTAAGAGGACATAGTACCTCCTAAGGGAATATTTCTGGCTTCTCTCATTGGGCCAAAGATGCCTTGGGTGGTATTGTGGACTAAAATGTCTAGAAAGACATAACTCATAGAAGTTATGATTATATAGAAGTTATGAGTATGTACATCAATTTTTAAAAATTCAAAGGCTGGAATTGGGATTCATGATTCATAGGATTTATTCACCATGCTGTGCTCTGTTAATGAGGCAGGAAAGGTAATACAATGTTTTGAAGACACATTATTTTCTTTCATATATGTTGCTACTCCTTAATGAAGAATGCATAAAGTTGGGCTTTCACCAAAAAAGAGAAGACCTTTAACTTGAAGGGCAAATGACCATGTGCTGCATCATTTGGAAGTAAAGATGGTCTTTTCCTAATCAGCCCAGCCTTAGGAATTAGCACTACCACAGTATTTATGGTAGATGGCTAGTCAAACTGACAATATACACCAACTACACCTTTTGCGTTGAATTTTCCTTTTAGCACCTACAGAAAGTATGTATTTGTTTTCTCCCTAAATAAAATTTCTTTATTTTTGCTCTGGGGTAAATTAAATAAAATAAAACAAAAATCCCTGAAAACCCCAAGTATTAAAAAAAAAAAAACAAGAAGCAATTTAGGAAAGATTAAAAGCAATTGTTCTGTTACCCTTGGCAACAGAATCTAGATGCAGCCAATCAGCAAAGTTGATATATTGTTTTGACACACGTGCACATATTTCTAACATAAATAGCAACAGAGACCTAATAACAGTAGGTTTTAAAGCTGGAAACTGATGTCATTTCAAATGTGTCAATCAAAGAGAACCTATGAAAGTGTTTTTTTCTACTGGCTGACATTAAATATATGCTGTAATGGCTCCCTAAGTGATGGTAGACTTCTGTCAGGCCATACAGGAGATGCTAAATCTATAATTACACTCTTGCTTCTTGGAATGTGTCCTTTAGCACATCTCAAAAAAAAAAAAAAAAAAAGAAAAGAAAATTTGAATCTTACAATAAAATCCATCTATTCACATTATCAAAAAAAGTGTGCTTATAATAACAAACAAAATTAGAAATAACATAACAAATTAGAATTAGTTTGTTTATCCCTAAAATAGATGCATGTCTTTAGTTCCTATGTCTGTTGAATTTATGATCAACTGTGCCAGTAAATTCTGCCATTTAAATTTTTTTAAGTCTCTCATAAATTAGCCTTTGGATAGAACAATAGGAGAGAACAATAGTATTAGACTGCCCTAAGGAAAATAAATGGGCTGGTTAGGAGCTCAGTTCTGGGGACATTTACTGCCCAGTTTGAAAAGGGATGGCTGGTGAGTCAGAGTTCATCCTTCTCTGGATAATATTAGTAGCACTATTAGTTAAAAAGAAGGAAAGAAAGAAAGAAATGAACAAAGGTTACCATTTATTAAGTGCTTACATGGGGTGTTTCCCAGGCCAAATGCCAAACTGTAGACATTATCTCATGTTATTCTTATGATAACTAATTAGCAGGAATTATCGTCCCATTGTACAGATGAGGAAAGCTGTGCAATTTTGCTTAACTTCCATCAAATGCCTGATGAGTAACTGGCAGATTTGGAGCTTTAATTGAGGTCTATCTTGCTCCAAAGCCTCTGCTTTCATGCATAGTTCACGTGGACGTGGCCAGCTCCTGGACTAGGTGGGCACCTCGCTTCCAGTCAGGAGCCTCGGGATGCTAGTTTCACACTTAAGACTGATGATGAGCCCTGCTTTGTCTCTTAATAGATGGTTGACCCTAATAAAATCACAAAACTTTTTTGAATGTCCTTTTTCTGATCAGTAAAGAGAGTCTAATCTATCTCCTGGAGCTACTGTGGGAGTCATTGAGATATTTGATAAAGCTCTCATACTTACTTCAGCTCTCAACAAAAATTAGACTTTTCTTTGTTTTTCCTACTTTTTAATCATCTATCCAAAATATCAGGTAGTTTGACGCACATTGCAAATGCTTTGTTAATTTTCTGAATAAATTACCCCAAAAAAGTAACTTTCAAAATTCAAGCTACTAAGATTTTTAATATCTATGTTATCATCTTAATAAAGATGAAATTACAGGCCCAACTTAACCCTTGCTGTACTATAAAATCACCGGAAGAACTTGAAAAAATCACTGAATTTTGGCCACTAAGAGATTTTTATTTACTCAATCCAGAACAGAAACCAGATTCACATATGATTTCTGTTTTTGTTTTTAATTTTTTTTAGTTGTTGATAGACCTCTATTTTATATTTATTCATTGAAATGTGGTGCTGAGAATTGAACCCAGTGCCTCATGCATGCTAGGCAAGCATTCTACCACTGAGCTACAACCCCAGCCCCCTTACAAGTGATTTTTTTATCTCCCTCTTTTTAAATAAAATGAAATTCACATAACAGAATTGACAATTTTGAAGCAAATAATTTAGGGGCATTTAGTATATTCACAAAGATCACCCCTATTAGTTTCAGCAACCAATAGTATGGATTATCTATTCTGGATATTTTGCAGAAATGGACTCAAATAATATGTTATCTTTTGTGTCTGACTTCTTTTATTTAGCATGTTTTTGAGATTCATCGTTACTTCATTTTTCTTTATGGCTGAATAATATTCCATTCTATGGATACAACATAATTTCTTTATCTCTTCATCTGTTGATGGACATATGGACTATTTTCATCTTTTGCCTATTGTGAAAAGTGCTTTGATGAACATGTGTGCACATGCACTTGTTTGAGTAACTGTTTTGAATACTTCCGACTGTATATACCCAGGAATGCAATTGCTGCGTCATCTGATAATCCTATGTTTAACTTTTTGAGGAACTATCAGACTGTGTTCCACAGTGCTGAATCATTTTACATTCCTGCCAGCAACATACAATGGTTCCAATTTCTCCTCATCCTTGTGAGCCTTTTATCTCCCTTTTAAAAAAAGTTGTAGACATCTTAGCAGATATGAAGTGGTAGTTCATTGCGGTTTTGATTTGCATTTCCCTGTTTACTAATAATGTTGACTACCTTCTCACCTGCTTGTTGGCCATCTGTAACATTTTTTTTTGGGGGGGGTAGGGGGAAAAATGTTCATTCAAGTCCTTCTTGGGCTTCCTATTTTATTTTACTTTTTTTTAAGATGCCTCCTCTCAACACTTTCTCATATGCATTGGTATAAGGGAAATCGAAGAGCCAATAAAAAAGAGTATTGCAGCTACTTACTGTCTCTGCTTCATACACAAGATAAGGAAGGATTGTCATAATGTACCCACCAGCCTTTCACAAGCTCCTGCTACACCCGGAGAATTCAAATGATAAGAGCAAAATTGCATAAATATGATTGGTGTGTTTCATGAATTTGAGGGGTACTAAAAACAATTTTAAAGGTCTCCTTTCATTTAATATTTAAATAAAATGTCGGACATATATAGAATACCTGTCCCAGAGAAGCCAAAAAGTTTAACTGTCTTGTAACATTTTGCAATTAGAGTGCATATTTTTTCACTTTTCAGAAATTAGAAGAAGCAAAGAAAAATAATAAGCCTAAGCTATTATTGAATTCAGAAGAAAACTATAAATTCCTTGCATCCCTGGCTACCAGTTCTTTCCCTTTCCTGCCCCCTTTCTCTCTTTGGTTTTTATTTCTTTTCTGTCCCTCTTCACTCCTCCCTTCTCTTTTTTCTCTCTGTCCTATAAACCCTGGACAAATTGGAGGGAGGCTTCTTTGATTCTTATGCTCTATTGAGATGCCCATGGGGTGATTGTCAGTTTGAGTGTTGAATTTTTGGAATGCTTGTCCTGAAATGTCCATGTCAGAGAAACAAAAAATAGAGAAGAAATCTGTAGCAGATGCCTAGATATTTATTGTTCATTTTCCAACATAGGAAAGCAAACTTTCAGTGTAAGGAATGACATTTTCTTTAAAACAGTTTCATCATCATTCCAGCCTTTAGCACCAGTACCATTGTTGTCATGAAGTGTTGCAGGCTGGGTTCTGCAGACAGCTGATTCTGGGAAAGGAGAAGGAACAGCGGGAGTGGGCAGGAGGAGCCACCACCCTGTGCCTGACAAAGTCTTGGCCAACCCAATGGAGAGCTCCAGAGCAAAGATGGCCCAGCAGAAGAGTCCCCCACATTAGCCCTTGTCTCAATGACTCACTCCCTTGGATCATAGCCTTGGTAGTCACTGGCTAAGGGACCCTAGGATAACTCATGACTTTGGCTCCAGTCCTGAGGCTGGTCCTGAAGAAGTCTAGAGTGCTAAAGTGTCAGCTCATGGTATTCCTTACATCTGGGCACCAAACACTCCCTTGAAAGGGATTCTTCCTGTTTATCTCAGAAAGTTATCCATTTGCATATCAGAACTCACATGTGCAGTTATGGTGGAGAAGCAAGAAAATGCACAGCACATTCCCTCCTTCCCTAATTCCTTACCTCTAACCTCACACTTACTTTATAGAGGTGGTAGATTGTTATTAAGTAGGTTGAAGATTTCTCAAAACAATATAATCCATACCTCTCTAGAATTTAGTCCCTGTATTTAATGAATGTCTTTTGGATTAATCCTTTTCAGAACTGATTCCAATACCAAAGTACTGTCAGGAAGCAATGTCACTATAGATCTGGAAGAAAAAAAAATAATCAAATCACAGTGCCTAATCCACAGTAGTGATTGGTAGGTACGGTATGTTAAATGAATGCATGAATAATTCAATTACATAATGAAATGCAGCAAGACCCTTTTGAATGTTACTTCAGTACCCTGGCCTGAAAAAGTGGTAGCAGAATTATTAGCACCAGGATACCAGAATCAAAACCTGTTTTGAGTTTCTCAACAGTTTTAAAATATGTTTTGAGATCTTTGCTCAGTTTTAAATATTTGGACCATGGCAAAAACTCAAATTCAAAATGCATTTTGCAAGAGAATTTTCCACTTAATTGTAAAATCCCTGTGTATCTTAAGGAAAATCCAACCCACATGTTCCATTATTTAATTTACACTTCACCATAAAACAGTTGTTTTGTAAGAGTCTGAAGTGTCCAAGGAGTCTTTGGTATTTTTCTTCCATTTTTAAGGCAAATTAAAGAAACTCACCAGCCAGAAGAGTAAGACGGAAAATGGAATGAGCAACCCTGGGTGTTCTGGCTGGGCTTCCAAAATGGGCAAGATGATATGTCTCTTCTCCCGCCTCCATTCCCTGCCCCCATGGGCTGTGGGTCTCAATTAGATTGTGTGGAAACACGATGGTGGGGGGTGGCTTCTCAGCCTGTTTCATAGGACCGACCAGGTGGCAGTCAGGATAGCCACCCTATGTGGCTTGACATTCACAGGAGTTGCAGGGGTAGAGGAGGGTCCTTCCCCAGATTGCAGAGTGAGGCTGAGGTCCCTTGAGGGGCCTAGATAGAGAACAACTGTGTCCCTAAGGAACTTGAAAAGAAAAAATTGTCATGCGGCTCTGGTGCTGCTTTGCCAAGGAGCCTCCTCTGAGGTAGGGTTACTTCTTTCAAGGACATCCTGGGGCAGAAAGAAAAATTGGAGGAGGACACTGACTGAAAAAATAAGACTTCATTAAATATGGGGGAAGGATGGGGAGAAAATCAAGAATAATTTCTAGATCTTTCTATAGAGGAAACTGAATGGCACACTGATCCTGACCTGGTCATAGCGTTTTCTTTACCAGCTCAAAGGAGTCGAGGCAAACAATATTATTTTAATGTCCAGAGTTGAATGCAACATAAAAGTTAGCACTTGATTGGGCATTATTTTAAACTCACAGCGTTCCCTGGAGTGCAGTGGTTTCCAAACACTCAGCTAAATCAAGCCTGTGACACTGTGTTCCCTTCCATTAGGCTATTTCGCTTGGATTTTAAGATTTTGAACAGCCCCTTTTCTTGGCTTGGGGTACTGCCTGCCACTCCTTCTTTCTTTAGTGAACTATAATTTTGTCATGATGAGTGTAGTCAGGTCACAGTGGCACAGTTATGGTTTCCCACTGGAAATGGCTCAACTGGCCTGTTCAAGTGCCCCCTGTGCCCACATGATCCCAGGGGTTGCTTGGTGAACAGAGTTGCTTAAGCTGAAACAATTATAAAACTAAAAACATAATCATAATTTGGAGATTCAGTGCAATGTAGCTTACCTCGGGTGGAGAATTAAACTTTGATGACCCATTGTTTTTTAATATTTACTTCTTCTAGAATTTTCTAGAAGATGTTCAATTTCAAATTAGGTGGGAGGCATGGGCATGGGGTTAGGCAGGTAAATCCCTGTTCCTACATGGATGGCACAGAGTCAGGAATGATGTGTCCAGAGGAGGAAATCCTTAGCCTGCATCCCACCACCCAGGGAGAGATGTGAGCTCAGACAAACTACAGAAGGTGCAGGAAGAGTTACAAATTCACTCTACCACGACACCTTTGAGAAGCTGACCAGAGACAGACAGAGAGAATTGGCATTCTGAATATAAATGGTAAATAGTGGAGTGAATCTGGGGAACCAGACCATGTCTCTACCTTCCCCCACCTTGGGTCACATTGCCTTCCACAATGAAGAGAAGGAAAAAATGCAACATTGGATATGAGAGAGAGGGAGAGAGAGGAAGGCAGGACCATGGAGTTGAGCACACAAAGTAGACTGTTGTTTAATAGACATTCTGCAAGCTGCTTTTCATTCTAGAAAGCAACTTGCAATACCAATCAATAGTTCGGGTTCATGACATTGAAGCCTTTCTAAAGGTTCTATGAAGAAGTGAATATCTCTACAAGCTAGAGAAACTTGTAAAATCTATTGGAAATATGTACCCATAGGAGACATCAAAGAAATAACCATCCACCTGGGTTCTCGTTAAACATTATTTTTATGTCATTTATACATTTGGGAGTAAGGAAATCAAGTTTTATAAGTGAACAAACCTTTGCTTTGAGTATGTCCAGCATTATTAATGAGCAGAATGCAGAAGAGTTCCTGTAAGCTGGGTGTGTCATTGTGCTGATGTTGTGATAACCAGGAAGGTGTGACAAGTGGGAGGCCCTATCAGAATGCTGGGCTTCCACAACTCTCTCTTAGGGGCCCTGGACTGTGTGTGGTATTGTTTCCATGGTGAATGAGAAAGGGAGGACTACTATTTTGGCAGGGTGGGGTGGGGCGGGGTGAGTGGTGGTATATTTTCTTTAGTATTTAAAAGGGTTTTTCTATTAGGAATCACCTGTGCTTTCTCAAGTGTCCACTTGCTTGATTATGATCATTAGGGCCAGTGAGCTCTGGAAGTGCCTTCTAGAGAGATCACCACATATGAAATATCCTTCCAGTTAGCTGGTTGGTGACATTTTCCCACATACATCATCAAAACATCTCTTTGTATGGACTTTAAACTAAGTTTACTATAGATCTTAAACATTTGTACCGCACATTAAATCTTTTCAACTTAATGAACAGCAGAGGCAAATAATCAAAAGGCATATTCTAATGGCCAGAGAGGACAACAAAGACTTAAAACCCTTTTCAAAAAGATTCTTTAATTTCACAAAATTATTTTGACCTGTTGAGGTCAGAGCTTACCCCATGGTTTTATCCATGGCTAATTCTTTTAGAAAAGACACTTCTTTCTTGAAAAGTCACCCTGTAATATAGCATTATGTAAAAGTCATCCTATGACTGCCACAAAATATGTGAATAGATTATATAAAGTTTCTACTAATTTTTCTGGCTAGAAAAGGGGTAGAGTAATAGTTGTTTTTGAATTCTGGCTTTATCCATAAACAGTTTTTGTCTTTTTTTTTTTTTGTCTGCTGAACTCTTTCCAATCTGTGTGTCCTTCTTCTTGTGTTCCCATCCAGGGCATCCCTTTCTCTTTGCCTTCTGTTTTGATAGCCATCGCTTTCCTAAAACAGAGGATCCAGGCTTGCTAAACCGGTGACATTCCCGGGCTGGACTTGGGAGGCCCTCCTCACTCTAGTTTTACTCCAGTTTCTATAAAAGTGCTCATGTGTACTTAAGTATATGGTAAATGCTTTCTTTTACTTCAGGAATGTTGGTTTTATGTTTCAGAAGAGCAGAAGTAAAACACATCATGAAGCGTTTATTAGAGACACAACTGAAAATATGTAGATATTCTTACCGAAAACCATGTTCTCTGATGATCTAGTTCCTGGAACCTAGTAGATGCTCAGTAAATATTGGTGGAATAAATGAATACTCAGAGTCCAACCATGTTGTTAGTTGTTTTCAAGACTAATCTTCCAGGATAATTTCTGTGGGACTGTAAAAATCACATAGAATCTTTTGACCCTTCTCCGTTAATTTTGTGAAACAGTATCATTAGGTAAGCAGGTAATTGAGAAATTACTTACTGTTTTCTTCAAAACCGGAATGACAAAATCCTCCAAACTAATGTTCTATGTAAAGAACTCTCCATTTTGAAATTCAAATGCTGTGGGGCAGAAAGTAGTAACTTTCATTTCTGACCAGCCACCTCTAACAACTGCTATGCATTTTAAGTCAAAGTTTTGAAATGAAATGTCTGATTAGCATCACCAACCCTTATTGTCTGAAGAAGTATGGACTAAACTTGGCTTTTATTCTAGTGTGGGATTTTTGAAAGGAGAACAAGCACAGATTAATCCTTAGGGTTCAAAGAAATTGCAAAATGATGACCTATGAATAACATCTTTTTTTCCATGAAGAGATGCAAGGGCCTTGAGAGGTGGGAGATGGAATTTTGAGAGCATCTGATTCTTTTGGAAATATTTGGACCTGAAATGGCTAAAAATTCACACCTGTAGAATTCCTCCTTCTTCAATCCCCATAACTAATTTCTCAACTTATTATTGTGTTTGAATTAACCGAAATAAACCACAAGGCAACGGCTTGTCAGCAGGAATACATCCATCTGAGAAGGAAAGTATTAAATGAGTCAGGTGACAGGAAAGAGGGAGAGCTACACACTGTAGACCCGGTTGCCTGGAATCTCTGCTGACGCGTCAGTTATTTAGGGGATTCTCAGCACAGACAGGAGAGGGGCAAAAGGGGGAAGTATTCAGGTTGCATTTCTGGGCGGAGCCCTTTCTAGCCTAAACCCAACAATCTGAGAACTGAAACCTGGCCCCTTTGCAAGATTAGGCTTCCCAAATTAGCTGTCTTTGATGACAGCAAAAATACCTGCCTGTCCCCTTAAGCAAGACTCTCCACCTGAGTGAGAAACCAGAAGCATGGCCCGAGCCCAGAACAGGTGTTTAACGGGAGACTGAAAGGCAGCAGGCTTGCACACGCGGGACCTCGGAGCGCATTGCCGTAGGGATTTGGCTGTAGGATAAGCTTCTATTACCGTTGCGCAAAATTAAAGGCAGATTCTGCAATCCTGGCACGGAAGCACACGGGGGCATATTTGCTGGCCCACTAGAAGATCCTCAGTTTTGTTACATTTTTAGAAACTGGGCATCTTTTATGGCTGTCAAAACCCGTGGCGAGAAGTGATGTTTACGTTTCAGCTTGTCAAAAGTGTTTCCAAATGTACTGCTGTGATTCTTACCTTTTTTGAAAACTATGCTTGAATTCTAATTTTCTCTTTGCTCTTCTAAATAATATGAGGAATTGGAGACTTTGAAGATGTGAGCAGGGTAGTGATCAATCCCATCACCCATTTCTTAGAGGGAAAAATTGAGGCAATAGGGAGAAATGATTTTGCTCCTTTTGCTGAAAGCTTTGCCTGAAAAACTCATTCATTCATCCCTCCCCCCCCCCCCGCCCTTTGATATGGGGATTGAACTCAGGGGCACTTGACCACTGAGCTCCATTGCCAGCCCTAGTTATATTTTATTTAGAGACTGGGGTCTCAATGAATTCCTTAGTGCCTCATTTTTGCTGAGGCTAGCTTTGAACTCGTGATTCTCCTACCTCAGCCTCCTGAGCAGCTGGGATTATAGGCATGCACCACCATGCCTGGCCATATTACCTTTTTTTTTTAAAAAAAAAAAGTGGATTTGGGGGCTGGGGTTGAGGCTCAATGGTAGAGCACTTGCCTCACATATGTGAGGTTTGATTCTGAGCACCACATGAATAAGTAAATAAATGAATAAAATAAAGGTCCATCAACAACTAAGAAAATAGATATATTTTTTAAGTGGTTTCTGTCCAACAACAACCTTTAAAATCACAGGATAGAAGTTGTGACGTTTTGCCTACTTCAGTCTAAATTACATCTCGATGATATTTGTTCTCCTACCCTGTTTTCCTCTATGCACTTGGCACAACACAGAGGCACCACATTTGTGTGACTGTTCATTCACTGAGCTCCTCTGCCTCAGCCTGTCAGCTCCATAAAGCCAGCAAGGTGTGATTTCCCTGCATGTCCAGCACCACTTCCTGGCTTGGCACATAGTGGATGCTAATAAAAGCTTAAAGAGTTAATGTAAGCAATATATTTATATTTGAAAGTATTAAAAAGCAAGAATCTGAAGAAGCTGAGAAAGAAAGAAATCTAGGTGGAAGGAAATAAGCTCCCTCCCCATTTTATTGACACAATTGTATGATCAAATATTATAGTACAGATTTCTTAATTTTCTTTTTTTTTGCTTTACCACTATTTAAGAAATAAAGACTAAGAACAGGGAGTAGTTGTGGGTAACAATATTATTATTATTTTGGTATTGGGGATTGAACCCATGGGTGCTTTACCACTGAGCTACATCACCAGTCTTTTTATTTTTTTATTTTGAGACAGGGCCTTGCTAAGTTGCTGAGGACCTTGCTAAATTGCTGCGGCTGGCCTCCAATTTGCCATCCTCCTGATTCAGCTTCCAGAGTCACTGGGATTTCAGGCATGCACCACCTTGCAAACAGTAGTATTTCTTAAGGACTCATAAGAGGGTGCTTAAAGTTGTCTTGTGAGGAATTGGTATGAGGGCCTTATCCAACAGGACTTTGTCCTGAAAAGTCCCCAAGTTATGCATAACCTTGAAGTGAAGACATTCAAGGAGAATTTAAGGAAGGATTTTACTATCTTAGTTGAGTGTATAAAAACCATCTTGGATTGTAAAGAGTAATTCACAAAATTTAAGGGAGGAACATGTTCAGTAAAAAGACTCTAATAGGTTGTAGATTGGGAGTCCACTCCTGGCTTTGCCCCAGATTGACAGTGTAGCCTTGGTTGGCAAAGTCCCTCAGCCATTTTGGGCCATAATTTCAGAGTTCAAATTGGAAAAACAAACAGACTTCCCAGCCCTAAAATCCAATGATGTTTTTATTCCTTCAGGTCTTCTGTGTTATGTATCCTTTCTAAGAAAAGAACTTCTTTCTTTTAAATATTGGTACTTCACTGCTTCTATAAAAGTTCTATTTTCATGGTGGGGTGGGGAGTGGGGTGGGATCTGTGTTTTTTTGTGTGAATTAGACCTCCAGGAAGCCTAGCCGTTGTTACCACGAGGCTGTAACAAAGGCGCAAGGCTCCACCTGGTGGTTTCTTACCCTAAATGCAAAATAAATGCACAGAAAGAGTCTTGAAAACCCAGATAAGGACAGCAGTGATAAAAAGCTCAGGCAGATTTGCATGAAATAGCTTGTCCAAAGGCACACCATGGCTTAGCCTCCTTATCCAAGCCTACAGCCTTCTTATTGGCTGATAATAAAATTGCTCTACTTCCCAACATATGGGTAAGAGCTAATGTGTTTTCTGAAATATTTAATTGCTATTAGGAACAGCTTCGTTTCTGGCCATCCTCAGGACTAATTCTGGAGACTTTGATATAACTGGCTATTAATGGCTAGAATGGGTTAGGTCTGGGAAACTGGCCAAGAATCTGGCCAGGAACACAAGTCAAATGCACCAGAGGTGGAGTCCAACCCAGAGAGGATGAGTGACAGAATAGTGTGCATGTTATAGGTTGGCCAGACAGAAGGCGGCTGTTGATTGATTCAGTAAGCACGCTTGCGCAGAACTCCCGGTTATCCTGGTCTGTATAACAAACTCTCTACCTACTTAAATGGTTGTATCGGAATTGTTTACATCCTTGTTGTCTGCCCTACTGGGCTGGAATCTGTGAGCTCAGGGATAGGTCCCTCTCTGTTCCCCTTCAACTTCTTTTCTGGGCTCTAGTTTGGCACATCATAGGTGATTACATTATAAGACAAATGCTCATGGCTATTATTGTAATACTAATACAAACCACTACTGCTTTGTCTTTGCTAAACTATATGAAGGAAAAACTATCCAACTTACTGGTAAATCATGAATTTCAAATTGCCCTGGAAAAGTCATTTTAGAGAAAATACAGCCAGCAAAAAGGTATGGGATAATGAGAAATCATTTCATCTTATTGAAAAATGCATTTGCCTTTATTAGAAAATACAACTTGGCTTCTAACCCCTAGAATAGTATTGATAACAGATTCTCCTTTTCAATAAAGTGTCTGTGGATAATTGACAAAGATATGCACTGAGGTTGATTTAAGTCAGTCTGAAAACTTAAGCTCTTCACAATATACTTTTCTGAAATCCAAGAGGCAGGAATATTCTGTTATTTTGCATGATGGGTAATGCCAAGGACCTTGTTGTATGATCCTACAATCCTACTATTTATCTTGAAACCTCACAAATTTATTCATCTTTTCCTGTTGCTCTTTTTTTAAAAAAAAAATAGTTTTGATATATGTATTGAAATTATTTTGAGCACAATGTTAACCTCAGGGATCCCTATGCTTAAAATAAAAGGGATTGGGAATCAAATTAACATCCTTTTCTCAGAAGTAGCACAAATTCTTAAAATAAGAAAACTGCATAATCCTGAAGAATATATCCCATTAGTTCTCTAAAGACCTTTCTTCTTTCCCCATTTGTAAAATAATTTATACTACACATACACCCCTAATAAACATTTTATATGTGCCTTTGTTTTTTACCCCCCTTTAAGAAATCCTGTTCATAAGGATACTGCTGTTGAAGGTAAATAATGATACAATTTTGGCCTTTATGATTCCAAACACCAATAATGTTCTTTCCTGGGCTTTTTCACGATTTGTCTAATCCTCTGTCGCCCTTACCATCTTAGGCTAGTTGCTGTTCGTGTCCACAAGAGATGAGCAGCAATACCATTATAGGATTCCCTAACAAAAGACTTCCACGATCATTTTCTAGCATCTTGGAGATTGACAAGGTCCCCTCCTGTTTCCCAAGCCCATTTCGCCCCTTATTCCTGGTGATTTCTTTTCTTATACACCAGAAAGAAAGCACCTCGCTGAGTGGTGACCTCTCTCGCTACATGGATACCTGCTAGAAACAACAAACCTCACGTGTTAAAACTGCCCCTTGATGTGCTGGGATTGGTGTGATGGTTCCTGTTTGATATACTGGGCTGCTTGGAGCTGCCTTTAAAAAAATCAATCCATATTAAAAATAAAAGTTCCTTTTGAAAATTACTCTTCGTATTTCTTTGGGGGGGGGGGAAGTTGTGCCACAAACCAGCTAAAAGTGCTGAAAAGTGTCATATAATGAAACCACTAGGACTGTAACAGGCCAGAGAAGGAGAAAAGGTCTTGAGTAATTACAATATTTTCCAGTTTTCCATTAATGGTTCACTTTAGCAGTCGTGTCTGGTTTGTTTTCCTGTTGAGAGGACTGAAAACTTTTAAAAGATTTCCAAGGTGTCAGTTTTAATCTTTTGTTTCTTTCAAATTGGAAAATGTGTGTGTGTGTGTGTGTGTGTGTGTGTATACACACATATTTATGTCTTCAATTTTAGAAATATATAGGAAATAAATGCCTACGTATTTATCAGAGGGAACAACTCTATTCAATGGTAAGGACAATTTCTTTGAAAATTTATCCCTTTTGCTAGTGATTTTCTATTTCATTTTGTGCATAGAGGAAATAATACACACCAAAATAAATAATTTGAGAAAAAGAATATACTCTTAAAAATGGATGCATTTTTAGATAAGCAATACAATTAGGAAATTTTGTTTTTTCTTGTAAACAATCTTTTCCATTTTTGATTGGGGAGAATCCCTTGTTACATGTTCCCTAAACACAAATATTTTAATCCTATGTACATAGGGACATGCATGTTGATAGGCAGATTCTATTTGCTCAGACATACACTTTGTTCATTTTTTTAGAAAATAAGTTTGATAACGTTCTTTGCTGGCGAGGTGCAGGCGTGAGCACGCCAGGTGTGGTGGCTCATACCTCACTGATGAGGTGGCTCAGGCAAACGGCCAGATGAGCAAAGGGAACTAATGGCGAGCAGCTGTGTTGTTTTAATGGGCCTGCTAGAGGATCGAACTTGAGTGAGGTTGTTGCAATGTTTTAACCACAGATAAGAGTTGGGTTGTTTTTTCTTTCACAACCCAGGTAATATATGGGAACGTGAACACCACTCCTCATGTAGACTCAAAGGATTAAGACACATTTAGGGTAGGATTTAGAAAGTGTAGAAAAGCATATGTTCAGCCTTTACTTGAATGAAGGAATGTTCCTATCAGCCTAAAGAATTAAGTTCAAGAGAGAGAGAGGGAGGGAGAGAGAGAGAGAGAGAGAGAGAGAGAGAGAGAGAGAGAGAGAGAGAGAGAGAGATTGGTCGATTGTTTCTCCGATTTATGGCTGGATTTAGGTGGTAATCAAGTCTCAGCTCCTCCAACTACCTCAAGGCTTTCCACAAGCCCAACTCCATGTGCTGACTCAACTTCATTCAATTCCTCCAGTTTCCTCTTCTGAGCTGATACAGGGATGTGAGCTGCCTATCTCACAAACTCTACTCATTCTGTCTCCTGTGCCATGTGGGTGTCCTTGCACAATGTCATCCCTGCATCCAAATTCTGTGGCCTCTGCCAGGAGATGTTCCCTGGTCTGGGAACACTTTTAATTGAGTCCCACTCTCATGTGTCAATTAAGAGAACCCTCACAATAATTGAGGGCTGGTATTTTAGTGCCCATTTTTCAGGTAAGAAAACTGAGGTTCAGGAAGATAAAGAAAACTGTCAGAGAGCTAGGAATTGTTAGAGACAGGGTTCAAAACCACAGAGATTTTGTTTGTTTTAATAATTTCACAGCTCCAGTTTTTGGTCCTCTGTGTCATTATTCCTCTGCTTTCCCTTGAAGAGATTTAGTGAAGAATATAAATGATTTATGTAAACTACTCACAACAGCAGGTATTTAGTAGTTTTTATTCATTTTTCTCAACCTAGCTATCTTTTAACATTTGTTTTTTTCAATAATATATGTTTTGGCATTAGCTTTTGTTTTGTGAATATTTTGTAGTTAATTCTCGGGAGTACCTTCATTTCATATGGCTGACTTCTAGACAATGTAGGGCCTAATTTGTGGGATGTGATTTTGGGGAAGGTACTTTGCAAAATTTCCATGTTCTTTCTGAGGGAGTGTGTAGTGTCTTTTATTCTTTAGTTACCGTGATACTTAAACACATGAAGACCTCCCTACCCCAGAATACTTTTGAGTTGAATGCATTAATTCAAATTAACCTCTATGAAGTAGTCAGTAGAGGTGTTGGGAATTATTTGAGTCTATAGGCATATAACATAAATAAGATGAAATCTCCTTTCATTCTGATAATTTTAATTCAGTGTGACCAGTGGCCTAGATTTGTACTCTCTGACTTAGTAACCATTACTCACATGTGGCTCTTGAGCACTTGAAATGCAGTTAGTTTTTATTAGGATGTACTGTCAGATGCACACTAGATTTCAAAGGCTTGATATGAAAAAAATAATGTAAAGTATCTCATTAATAATTTTTAGACTAATTACATATGTAAATGAGAATATTCTGTTTATATTGGATTAAATAAAATCTATCATTAAAATAAATTTCATCTGTTTCTTTTAATGTGACTACTAGCAAATTTAATGTTCCACATATGGCTTACATTGTGGCTCACATTATATTTCTATTGAATGGCAATGACCTCAAGTAATTGGGGAGTGTTTTGGAGGATGAGTTAGAAATTACCATTTGTATGTATTTCATTTCACAAAAATTGGATCATGCTGCTAATAAGTGGTTTGTAACCATGTTTTTCCCCACTCAATAATATAGGATATCATTCCACAGTAGGATGGTGGTTCATTATTTAACTTGGACCTATGACCAGTTGTGGATCTGAATAACCCAAGAGTAGTAATAGAACTAGGTCTTAGTCCATTTTCTGCTATAACAGAATACTCCAGACCAAGAGTTTAGACAGACATTTATTTCTTACAGTTCAGGGGCTGGGAAGTACAATATCAAGATGCTGTCACCTGGCAGGGACCATTTCTCCACTTCACTGCATGATGGAGGGCATTGCGGAGGGAGAAGTACCAGGGAGACAGAGCTGGCTTTTATGAAAAATCTACTCACATAATAACTAGCCCACTCCTGCCAGGAGCTCCCATCAGAATTACCTCTTAAAGTTCTACCTCCCAATACTGTTATGGTGCAATTAAATCTCAACAGGAGTTTGGAGGGGACCATTACACCTTCACAAACCATGTGGCAGAATGTAGAAGGTTGCAATTGGAGGATGTGTGGAAGTCTCTGTAGGACAAATGTTTTATTTAAGAGATGAACACACTGAGGACCAGAGATTATGAGTAGGCTTTCTTTTCTTTCTTTCTTCTTTTTTTTTCTTTTTTCTTGTGCTGAGGAATCAAGCCCAAGGCTTCACACATACTAAGCAAGGACTCTACCACTAAGCTGTATCTTCAGGCTTGACTTTTTTTTTTTTTAAGCAAACAATTGTGTATTGCTCTATACTGTGCTCTTTTCTCAGTATTGCTGCATTATCTCAATAAAATTCATGGCAAACTGTGAGACAGGCAGCATTGCCATTTCTATTTAAGAAGTGGAGAAATAGAGGTGGAGAGGTGGTCACCCAGCTAGTAAGTGACAGAGCTGGGACTTAACTTTACTTGATTTGGGGCAGAATTTTTTGTTTTATTTTTTGAGACAGGGTCTCCATGTGTTGCCCAGGGTGGCTCTGAACTCCTGGGCTCAAGCCATCCTCCTGCCTCAGCCTCCCAAGTATCTCAGACTACAAATGCATGTGATACTGTGCCTGGCTTCAGTCAATAGTTTGGCTATTTGGTGGTGGTGATGGGTGCTGGTGCTTGAACCCAGGACCTTGCATATGCTAAGCACCCATTTAACCATTGAGTTACATACTCAGCCCTGCCAGATTTTTAGACTTAGCAGACAAATAATTATTTTAATAGGAAAAAAATATGGGATTAGCCACATTAGTAATAACAACAAATACTGCTATTCTTTCTACTACTATCTCTTATAACCATCATTTCATAAAGGTAAGAGCATTTGAAAATTTTTTAAAAATTGAGTAAATGTTATGTATAAAAAAATAGAGAACCTAATTTCATTGCCTCTATTTTTCAGATTTTTACCACGGAAGGGTGAAAGCAGGTACACTGTTAGGGAAGCTTGCAGATCTCTGTAGGAGGAGTTCAGCGCATGCAAAGTCAGCTGCTGAACTATGACAAAGCTCAGTTTTCTGGACTCCTCTCCAAGTGCTTGCTATACTGCAAAAAGGTGCCAGCCCTTGTCATGGTTGCCCTGGTTAGTGTGCCATCCTATACTGCACGGATACTTTATCCTACCAGATCTGTTTGGATGATTTATCATTTGACCCTGGAGATGGACAGCCATGTTTCTTCTACCTCTACAGGGATGTAAAGCACCAAGTGTACCCTGATTCGCCTTCAGGTAGAGTCCTTGGTCTCCAAGAAGCTGGCTCCAGCGTACTGCCTTTGTTTTTTGAAGCAGGCTGATGAGATGGACGTGCCGTTTTGGCCGTCACTATGTAAACTCTGTTTTTGTATACAGTTGGCATCTCCTTGCTCTCTTTTGCCAGCCAAATAATTCTAAGCTCCCCTTGCAAATGCAACTTCTCCATGGCTTGATGCTTCATAGATTTGGAAGTTTCCTGGAGTCTGCAGGATTATGTTGGTGTGATACAGTCTTTGTTATTTGTTTTCTAATACATATAGCATACTGGCACATTGTTCATATTTGATGATTATTAAAAGGCAAGTGTCTTTAAAGAATTTTTTGTTAAGTTTCTTTGCAGAGCAGCAAGCTACCAATGTTATTTCAGACAAACTTAGTATTGCTGTTGTTTTTGTGTTGACTTGTTTGTATAGGACCCATAACTATAGGACTCATAATTAAATTCAACAGCAAAAGCAATGGCTAAATATCAGACAGTGTCCACAAAGCATTTTAAATAAGCTCAAGCCAAAAATTAAGAATTGGAGAAAAGAAAGAAGAGTGGTAGAATGTGATGCTATTTGTGCTGGTGAATGCTGTTTAGGGTACTGGACAAAAGAAGAAGAGAATAGAAATAAAAGTCTTTGCTGTTACTTTTTGTCGTTATAAAATAAATATACGTTTTACATTTCATTTTATAAATAACAGATTAAATTTAGATAATTGGTTTCCTTCCGGAGATTCCCCATTCAGTTGAGCATTGACTATAATAGATGTTGAACGATGCCAACATTTTAATGTTTTCCCACTTGGGAAATTGAAGTTCTAGTCCCCCTTTTTCCATAACTGTTTTTTAATTGATGAAGGAAATTTTTCTTTTATCCCAGGGTTACTAACCTTCTTCAGCCTTTTGTGTGTTCCCCAATCAAAAGGTTTTTGATTATCTAAAGAAATGACACCCACTGGTTCGCCTTTATAGATCATTTTGTTACCTCTTTCAAAGCATCTTAACAGGTTGGGGAGCCCAGATTTACCCCAACAAAAGCCAGGCTGCTTGCTCTCTTTTGTCACCTCCGCCTCTAAGCAATTTATAACTTTCTCTTCAGTGCACGGCTGAATTGGTTATACTGGGATCCAAGAGCAGCCGTGGGGGGTCCAGGATTGTTTTCAGGGGTCATCAGAGGATCTTTCTAGAAAATTATGGCAGCACTGAAAATTCTCAGGGCTCCAAAGGGTAAAGAGAAACACTTCTTTTTTTTTTTTTTTTTTCCAGTCCCTGTTGATTTCTGTTTGCTACTTCCTCTTTTTAATTATTTTCAACTGCTGCAAGTGTCCTGAGTCAGCTTAGGCTTAGGGTAGCTGCGTAAGGAAAGCTAGAGGAAAGATTAAACTGAGGGGGGATTGTGGAAGGGAAAGGAAAAGGGGTTATAGGGCATAGCCTTGGAAAGGAGGCAGAAGAAACTAAGAATTTTAGATTTCCCCAAAGATGCTTAATTTTATTTATTTTTATTTCAGAATTTGGTAATTTAAAATTGTAAGATTTTTAGATGGGATGCAGGCAAAACTCATGATATAAAGGAATATAAGAATATAATATAAGAATATAAGAAGAATATAATAAATGAATATGCAATTCATTTATTCCTTTCTCTCAAAATTTTTTCTATTACACATGTGACACATGAATATTTTCTCCTTGTAAATATCTTAAAACAAAAGCATATGAAGTAAAAGGTTCTTCTCATCTTCCATTCTTTTTCTTTTAAAAATGCTCTTGTCCTCAGTTTGAAAACTATCCTTCCAGTTCTTTTTTTAAAATTAATTTATAAGCACATGTACAATATAAATATAGAGAACATTTTTTATATAGTCCAATCTGTATACATTATCTTATGACTTACTTTCTTCACGTTATGGATGTCTTGGAACTTTTTACAGGTTAAAATGTATACCTCTACTGTGTCCTTTTTAATGGCCACACAGTATTTCATAAAATAGATGTATCAGAAGCTATACAACGAGTGCCCAGTTGTAGACATTTTCTATGTTTCTACATTTTTGTGTCAAAACTTTTTTGTGCATGTGAGCAAGGATCTGCAGAACTAAGTGGAGTAGCTGGCCTCTTTTACTCTCAACCACTATTAGCATACTAAAACACCCCATGACAATGACGCTTGCCGCCATGATGCATTGCCCACACAGCACACAAAAAGTTACTTCTGAAATGCAAATCATGTCGCTCTTCTGCTTAAACCCTTTGTTTGACAGCTTTCTCCTGTTTCCGGATAATGACTCAACTCCTTCATGCAGTTTATCAAGTCCTGTGGCCATAGCTTATTCCTCCAGCCGAATGGAGCTATTTGCAATAGCCTCAGTCTTTCTTTTACGCATTTAGACATCTGTACCACAAGTTCTGCTGTCTGGACACACTCCCTCAACCCTCAAATGTATTCATTGTTAGATTTTGGCTTGAAAGTCATTTTTCTCCAGAAAACTTTCCCTAACCTGCTCCCATCTCCAACTTCCACCCACTTCAGTGTACACAGGTGTGTGCCCATGACCTCCCAGGTGAGATGTCCCTATGTAGATTTCCTTGTAGCATTCAATTCTCCACATCGTGGGTGCCTCCTTGTTTGGGTGAGTCCTCTAAAAATCTGCAGTTTTTATACCTATCATACCATTCAGTGATAACTAATGTCTGTGGTGTTTATAGGAAGCACCATAAGATTCTTAATTCATTAATTCCTAAATTCTATAGAGCATCAAGTTAGTATTTCTCAGCCAGGCATCGTGGTGCATACCTTTAATCCCAGCATCACTGGAAGCTGAGGTGGAAGGATCACAAGTTCAAGGCCAGCCTCAGCAACTTAGCAAAGTCCTCAACAACTTAGCGAGATCCTGTCTCTAAATAAAACTTGAAAAGGGCCGGGGATGTGGCTCGGTGGCAAAGCACCCCTGGGTTCAACCCCTAATTAAAAAATTTTAAAAAAGAGATATTTCTCTAATATATGGGTCATCTTGAGGGGGACAGGTGTGGGTGGCAGTGGTGGGGGAGGGGAGATAGGGGTTACTCTCTAGTTACTGGATTTCTCAGTTATGTAACAACAGCCTGTCACCTGGCAATTCTGTTAAAAGTGAAAGTTGCCGCACACTCAGAATCATAGTGCTAGAAGGGAGATTGGAAATCCTCTAGTTTTTTGGTTCTCAAACTGATCTTGTGAACTAGTAGCAGTGCAGAACCTGAGAGATTCCTAGAAGTGCCTTGACCCTGACATATCAAATCAGAATCTATATCTTATAAGCTCCCAGGTGACTTGCTTACACATCAAAGTATGAGAAACACTGCCTTAGTTCTCAGTCTGGTTATATGTTGAAATCATTTGGGGCCCTTTTAACAAATAGTAATGCAAGACCAACCTCCCAGAGGCTGTGATTCTTTTGGTGTAGGGAGGGCCAGGAAGGCACTGTTCTTGCTTTTTAACTTACCCAGTGATTCCAAAGTGTAGTAGTTGGGATTGAACCTTCCTGACTTGGGCCCTCTCCCTTCTGATGGCACAGATCAGGATGCTAAGGAGAGCAATTCAGTGGCAGAATTGCTTAGGAATTCTAACTTCTCTCCTCTGTTCTTTTCTCCAAACAAGTCTTCCAGTGACCACTCAGCAATCCTGGAAAGGACTTTCCAAGAGCTGCACTCCATTTTTTCAGAGAGAGAGAAAAGAAAAAAAAAAAGAGCTGTCTAAGGTGAATTCATGTCAAGAGGCTAATAAGTCAGACCCAAAAAATTTCCTTTGCTTTCTCTCTCTCCATGTTCTTCCAATCAGATGAGACCCTTCACCCTACTCAGGGTCTAAGGTCCAATCACCTAAACAGGAGTTTCTGACTTTATCCTTTGACAAAGGAGGATGTACCATGCCCTCTTTTAAAGCAAACCTGAAACACACCCATGGTTCAGCCTTCTAAAAATATTCCCTTGAAGAGAAGACCATCTTTTTAATTTTGAATTCCAAAGAAGGTCCACAATCTCAGGAAACAAATGAAACCCCAGATAATTTGGCACCTATCCCTGAAACTAATAAGTTTGCTGCTGGGCTTTGGTTTTTAAAGAAAAGTTGCACCCGGGCTCTTATTTATTCCTCAGTTGCTGTGGTTCTCAAGAGCTGGAGATTGGCCCCCACCTGGATGCAGGTGAGAATGTTTGCTGCTCAGCAAGCTGGTAATCCTAGGTGGAGAAGTAAGTACTTAGAGCCCTGGCTGGGAGGGTCTCGGTGCCTGTTCCTTTGGAATGTGATATTATCACTAGATTAAGAGGCTAGACACCTGGTGAGGAAATATTAGCCTTATTCTCTCTGGGCGTTTTTGATGTCTTCCTGGATTATTGCTGGTTGGAGAGTTTCCGTTCTATTAAAGATTGCATGACCCTGAGCTCTGCAGAAATAAAAATAAGAGAATAGAGGAAAAGTCACCATGGAGAGTGTCTATTATTAAGAAGAATCTCTAAGTTGATGATTTTCTTTGATTATGTTCAAAGTTTATCTTGATTAGGTGCCAAAACTTCATCTGCAAATGGGAAACTTTATGAAGTCAGACAAATCATTTAGAAATTGTTTTCCTAGGATGCCAGTTTTCTCTCTATGTAAAAAGAGTCAGCTTCCATTCCTTTGGCCACAAAAAAATTATAAACTTCACCATGTAGTTCCAAGGGCAATTACTGAGAGTCCTTCACAGTGAATGCAAATTTAAAAAATCAACATTGTACACGTACCAAAAAGAATTTTATGTTGTCCCAGAGCAACGCTGAGGGGCAATGAAATTTTGGAATGAGGTCAGCCAAGCTGAAGAAGTTCAAGTCCATAGGGATGACAGAGGAGAAAATAGACACTTGTTCCCAGATACTTCAACCATTCTCAGAGGTTTCTCAGCTCTGATCTTCTGGGGAGACTGCAAAAACATTTGTTATAAGTCACCTTTTATTTTAAAAATTCAGTTCAGAGAAAAATAATTGGCTAGAAATATAGGAGATTCTCCTGTTAGTGCTTTACTACTTAACAATTTCTTTGAAGAATTGTTATGGAATCTTTTTCTAAAGCTCCTGTGTATCCTGGTGAAGAAGTCAAAACCTGAGGGGAAAGAAAGAAATATGCTCCATAAAATTTCTCAAAACTTAACAATATTCCCCCCCTGGAGCTGGTGGTAGGGTTTTGTTGATCCTCTTCAATTTTCCTTTTAAGTGAAATATTACAACCTTACAGAAAAATACAGTATGATTAATATCCAAGAGCCACTGTTTAAACATTTTTATGTTTTGTTTTGAATTATTATTTTTAGGGGTACTGGAGATTGAACTCAGGGGCACTCTACCACTGAGCTACATCCCCAGTCCTCTTTCGCATTTTGGAGACAGGATCTCACTGAGTTGCTTAGAACCTTGAAGTTGCTGAGGCTGGCTTTGAACTCGGGATCCTCCTGCCTCAGCCTCCTGAGTCTCTGGGATTACAAGCAAGTGTCTTTGCTCCTGGCTTTGAATTATTTTTTAAGAAGCACAGACACAGATAAGGGCCATTGAGTACCCTCTGCTCTTGCACTCACTAACCGCCAGTGAGTTGATGCTTTTATGCCATATTTTTCTATCAAACATCACTAGATGATTTTGTTTCGCATGATTTTAATGTTTATGAACATGGTGATATACTGAGTATTTCCTTGCACAGTGTTATTACATTTGCTGTAAGTTGCATTTTCTTCTTTGTTGACTCACATAGCTCCGGTTATTTCATTTTACTTCATAAATTATATGACAATGACATATCCCCATTCCCATTTTAATGATAGGTAAATATATGGTTTGTAATTTTTAGTCACAGCATTGTTTAGATTAACTTAGAGTCTTTCTGTTGTGCATAAGTATGAAAATTTCTTTGGATATATACCAAGGGCTAGATTCGCTGGCTCAAAGATTAGCAGATCTGCAACATTATTAGTTTTTGCTGATGTAGCAGAACTTTTTAATCCAAAAGATATGTAGGATAGTTTTGCATTCCAATGATGTAATTTTAAACATGTGGACAAGCCCAATAATACAATGTGGATTTGTATTCCATGGCCTGCATCTGGGACGTGTGTGCTCAGCTCTCTGATCTAGGTCGCCAGCTTGGAAATGATATGTGACTTACGTATCTTTGCAATACAGGCATGTGCCCTTCCTCTCTCCACCCTGTTCTACTGACAGCTCAATAACAGAATGGCAGAGCTCACCTGCTTAGTAGAACACACCACCTTGAAAATATCAGTCACAAAGGAATTAGATTTATAGACAGAGTCCTGTAGATTCAATTAAAAACAAGTATCAGGGGCTGGGGATGTAGCTCAGTTGATAGCGTGCTTGTCTTGCATGCACAAGGCCCTGGGTTCAATTCCCAGCACCACCAAAAATAAATAAATAAATAAATAAGTATCAGTTAAAAGATTTGTTTAGAAACACAAAACTAATTGTAGGGTATAAGAGGGGGGGAAATATATTTCATCTAAAAACTAAGTTCTGGGGTCAATTGTAGGGAGGGACTCAATATTGTTACATTAACTAGCTAAAAAGATCTTTTCTTTGGTCACATCTCCTGACAGCTATCTGGGCTGTAGGAAAAGACCTAGAAGCATTGAAAATTACAATTACAAAGAAAGAAACTGAGGGTTTTCTTTTATCTAAATCTTCCCAGTGATGCTTGTCTAAAGGGTTCCAGGATAGATCAATTTATTAGAATTGACTTCTTAAGTCAAATTCACATGCAGTCACATCATGAGATGATGACACCTTCAAATAAAGTTAAGGTGCTTAAAGTAGGTTCTGAAAGAGAAAAGCGTTGTTACTTTGATTTAGCTTTTTTTTTTTTTTTCCTCCTGTATATTCTATATCTCTGTTACATCCAGATCACTGTGGTGGCAGGGGGAGGTGAAAGTTTGTAGAAGTGCCTCAGTCCTTTGCCACCACTCCAGAAGAACTTTGAAGTTCTCACTGAGACTCAATAAAAGATTGGTAAATGTGTGCATGTATTTGCAATTCAAACTGCGTTCATCCATACATACATATATCAATTATTAATTTTTAAAGAATATTTTTAGTTGTAGATGAACACAATACCTTTATTTTATTTATGTAATTTAATGTGGTGCTAAGGATTGAACCCAGTGCCTCATACATGGTAGGCAAGTGCTCTACCGCTGAGCTACAGCCCCAGCCTCAATGATTAATTTTTGAAAAACACTTATCAATTAACATAGACTCAGAAGTCTTTTGCCAAGGTATATGTTGGAATGAAGACAATCTACATAGATAAGGCTTTTAAAGGAGTGTAACATTAGCTGGACTAGGTTAGAGGGTTCTGGAAAAGGATGATCAAGGTGACTCCTGGTCTCTTTTGTTAAAACTGGGACTACAGTTTGAATTTTGAGTGTCCCCCAAAACCCATGTAAAAGCGCATGGCCCCCAGCTTGGCACTGTTGAGAGGTGGTGGAAACTTTAATAGGTGGAGCACAATGGAGGTCTTTATGCCCCTGAGGGTGTGCCCTGAAGGGGACCCTGGGACCCTGGGCTCTTCCTCTTTCACTTGTTTGGATGCCATGAGGTGAGTATTTTGCACCACCAGGATATGTTGCCTCGCCATAGACCCAAAAGCAATGGTGCCAATCAATCATGAACTAGAACTTCCCAAACTGGGAGCCAGAATAAGTGTTTCTCTTTGTAAGTTGATTGTATCAAGTATTTGTTAGAGTGACAGAAAACTGACACACTTGTATATTCCCCACCATTTCTCCCTTTGAAATAGGAAGTAGCAAAATAAAAACAATCTCACTTTGAGGGAGCAGATCCCTTACTCCCTATCCAATTTCTAGTCTGGACCTCATCTGAGTGTGTTCCTACTTTATTCACTATCAAATAGTAATTGGGCCCCCTAATAGTACTTCCCTAATGGACTGAGAAGTGGTGACCTTGGTTATGTTCTCAGTAACAAATTATTTGGTAGAAATGGTCGTTCATAGTCTATTTGTACAATTGACAAAGACAAGAAGTAATAGTGGGTCTGTTGGCTATCTGCCCTTGGACCATGGGAAAACAAGCATAAATTATGTTAAACTATAGAACTGCAGATTCCTCATCCATCAAAAGGTACCCTGTCTTTTCACTCTAATCTCAGATTGCCCCTAGCTCCCCGAATATGCTGTGCTCATTTTTCTTTTAACATTAAGATATTTTAATATGGGTTCTAATTCTCTCAACCTTCCTCTCTCATTTCAATCTAAATTCCACCCATTCTTAAAAGTTAATCAAAACTCATCTTCTCTTTAGAACAGTACACATTCCTACAGTTCCTGCCACTCTAATGGCATGTCTGCCTCGACATCTCAGCTAATTCAGCTGACAGAAACATGTGCTATTTTACATACACAATATATGTCCCTTAGTTTCTTTTCCTGACAAGTAGACTGTGCATACCTTGAAGAGAGGAGCCATCTTATTTTCTACTTCTCTATCTTCTAGAACTCCTAGTAGAATACTGAGGATAAAGTGGGCATTTCCTAAATTTAATTAATTACATCTTTTTCTTGGCACCTAACTTACCATAGGTCCCTCTCTTCTCTATGGGATTATATGCATCTTAAAAGCAAAAATGACTGCTACTATTCTGTGTTCCACATATAGTAGTTGATCAATATTTCTTGAAAATATAAAAATATCATGCTTCTGAAAAAGGGTGTAATTGAATAGTTAAAACAACAGGATCCAAGGAAGAATTTTGCTGTGTAAGGAATGAGCAGCACAGCTTCGGGCCATGACAGGCCAGTTCTTCAGGTGCCCGCGGCCACACTGGATGCTTCTACTGGATGCTTCTACTCAGAGCGTGTCTACTGCCTAGGTAGAGTTTTTCCAGCATTTATTCTATAGCACTTTATGCAGTTTCTGCCACATAGTAGAGTATTTGTAAATGATGGTTGTGTTGAAATTGAAAAATTCAACAGGTAATCAAAGCATTTATTAAAACCTTGCTGTTCCTCCCCCCAACATCTCACTTAATCCTTGTGACCGTCATTTGAGGAAGGAAATACTGTCACTGTTTTATAGATGATGGAACTGAAGTCCAGGGATATTAAAAGCTTTGTCCAGCTCCACAACCCCAACAACAGGTCAAAGATGGGACACAAAGTTGATCTTGCTTGGGTCCTCCAAACCCAAATCCCACAGCCTTCTCATTATGTCATGATGAATTTCATTTTGTTGTAAGAAACTTCAGTTGATCACTATATATCCCAGACTAAAGAGAAACCTCAAGTTTCTGGACCCATGTCTTCCTAAACTCAGCAGAAAAGCCATTTCAAGGAACGGCTCTGGAAAAGCCTGTTGTATGTCCATTGAAGAATGTAAGAGTGGTGGGAAAGGACTTTTGACATAAAGTAGGCAGGCAGGTGAAGACCTTTTGGTTTCAGGGGGTGCTATTGCTCTTCACAGTTGTTACTGTTTGATTTCATTACCATCATTTTACATTGCCAAGCACATTTTGTGTGCTCTGAATTATGGTTAATCATTTTCCCATCTGATTACCCCACAATATAGATGATGAGGACAAAAATTTACTCCTTGCCCTTCACTTATGCTCTGCCAGTCCCAGATAGAGTCAGAAATATTCATCTTATTTCTAAAATTATCTGTTCATTTTAAGGAGAAAATAATACATACACCTTGAAATTACATAGGGATTTGTGGATTGGTTTTCAAACTGGAAGGAAACGTACCCATTTGTAAAGCTGAGTGCCATGATCAAGGTCACAGACGTAGCCAACCTCTTAGTTAAAGCATAGACCTAAAATGGACCCTAGAGATCATCCGGCTCAACCCCTTCATTTTTCAGACAAGTTAACTTAACAGGTGCACACAATCCCAATACCTTTCAAGGTAAATATCTACAATGTCGTCCCGCAATGACCTCGCTCCTAGTTGCTGAAACGACTGATGCTTTGTGTGCCTTTGTGTTAAGGTAGATTCTTAAATATACCCACACCCCATAACGATAGTGGACCGAATTGAATGTTCAGTAGCTCTTTGGAAACCTCACCATGGAAACAAAGGTTTGGATTCTCTCAGATTGGATTTTGACGTTCTTCCTCTAGAGCAGATAAATTGAGGCTCCTGCAGGCTTGGGTTCTGTCAGATGAGACTTTAAATTTCAAAGTGAAAGATTCTTCTCGGCAGGATATTAAAGAGTGTCGTGGTGCACTATTAGTAAGGAATGCAGCCTGTCCCAATTCTCTTGGCCGACCCTTTGAAAACCTTGACTGAGAGAAAAATCTTGTTCTTGGCCTCCCGGACTCTTGCATGCTCTAAAGAAATGTAATTGCTTTTTTGTCGCTAATAGACACTTAAAAATTGCTTCCAAAGAAAATATGTCTAACTGTTGATCCTGAATAGAGAACATTGAAGATGTGAAAAAAAGTCAAAATATGTATTTTGGAGCATAATAAAATATATTCCTAAGCCCAGAGCATAAGAGCTCTAGAGAAAGTCCCTTCTACCTCTGGGAAGTAATTTTTGTCATGTAGATTGAGGACCTGGTTTTGTAACTTAGAAAACACAACAGTTGCTAGGTGGTCAGCTGGGGATGTGGGGGGGAGTAAGGGGTTGATTCTGTTCTTATTTCCAAGCTGACGCAACATGTTTGAAGTGGATGGTGTTGGGTTTCATCCCATTAACAGCATCTCCCTGGACTCTTTGATGCATCGCTCCACTGCTTAGTAATTTAGTAGCAGGTTGGAAATGGACTGTGGGTAAAATGAGACTCTGTCACCATAGGGACAACTACCCACCTCTTACTTTTGAATTAGTATAATAACAGAAGGTGACATTTTTGCCCCAGGGTTCAGGGAAAATAAAGTTATAAATTATACCATACATGTAAACTTGTTGGTTGGACAGGTCCTCCAAAATCTGCTCTTAAAATCCCAGCTGATCAGAGATTGGTATGTTCTAATCAACTCAACATGAGATGTGATAATTTTACATTTGTGCAAAAGAAATCTATGAATGTTTTCACAAGGAAAATTACCTGTTCATACTTTGTGCTCCCGTGAAACTTGCCTTCTTTGAGATGTCGAGGAGTTGGTGTTTTACTCTTGAGGAATGCCATTAATTATTGTTATCAGTCTAATGGGCTGAATGAAATCTGAGGCATAAAACAGATCAACTCCAGATTTAATATTGGGTGTATGGCTTAACTTTTATTCCATTTTGCCTGCTTTATGTAAGTCTTAAAACACATCAATGGTTATGCCTTACCAAATCATTTAAAGAAAGCCTTCCCCTATAAATATTTGGAACAGCTACCAGATGAGATAGTATATATACCATATTTCAGAAAGCCTTTGGTGTATCCTCACAGATACAGTTTCCAGATACCCTCTGACTATGAAAAATGGGATTCAGCCAAGAAAATTCACATAGGAAACCAGAAAAATCACTGTAGCCTTTTGGCCTATCCTACAATTAAAAATGACCTTTGTGATGTCCTTTAGATCTGGAAAGTGTGAGCATGACTTCCTCTTGTGATTTTATGTTGACTTTTTTGTGAATTCATGCTGCAAATAAAAAACTAACCTTTGGTTAAAATTTACAGTGAGCAAAGACTAGCCACCAACTTCATGTAACAAGTTGCTATTTAATATTTTTTTTCCCCAAAGCTAGTGATTCATTGAAACTTACAGTTTCTTGGGCGGAATTTTTAAAATATAAGCACTTCAAAGTTTTTTAGATTTCGGTGGACACTAAAAGTAACTTTTAAGTTTGAGAAAAGTGCATAATTTGGCTGTAATTTATGAATTGTTGACAGATACTATGGATTTTATTTCCTGGGCTACTAATTGATTTTGAGAAGGGAAATCAGAGGTGATACAATAAATAAATAATTTCAAATAATAAATAATTCCAAACATTAGATTCGTTTGCATTAACAAATTTTTCTTTGGGATTCAAATATTTTCTGAAAGAGCTGATCAGTTATACCTTAATATAAATTTCTTTAATTAACTTGAATGAAGAGGAAAGTGGGGGGTGCTAACCTAGAAATTAGGTAAGGGGATTGAATGGATAAGGACAACCATGGTGAGAGGTGGGTCCTGAGGGATCGAACTCCTGCCCCTTCCCCAGACTCTTCCATCCCTGGCCACTTCCTAGATCACTCCTAGATTATGAGAATTTTCAGACAGCCCTGTTCTGGGAGAGCTCTTGGAATGCGGGTATGCCAGTGAGCTCAGAGATGGCTTCTAGGTATGAAGTGTTCTCAGGAAGTAAAGCACAAAAGCAATTCCTTCCTCTAGTCCCTTCATTTTCAAAGAGCAGTGATCAGAGGGAATAGCAAGTTCTTGTGATCGAAGGCTGCCTAGAGAGAGGATGATTTGTGAATTCTCAGTTGCCCTTATAGAGAAATCAGTTAATCAGTATTTTTGCACATGGGTTTGCAGACCTTTTCCCATGTGCCTGGTTCACTCAGCCTATTGCTGAAAGCTTCCAAGAAGAAGCTGAAAGGTCTGGAGATGTTGGAGAGAAGGTGTCAGCACTGCTGTGTTGGATTAGGTTCCCTTCAAGCCTATTTCAAAATGAGGACAAGGGAAGGATGGCAAATATGTTTCAACGTGCTCCTTTGACCCATGAATAATGTCTATGTAGTGCCCTTAGTTTTCTTGAAAAAAGTCCTAAGGCCATGTCCAAGGTCTTTGGGAGAAACATTCATGGTCAATTAGTTCATGTCCACTTTTCTGTAGGAGTGTCAGCACATAAGACTGTGTTTGGCATCCCTGACCAGAAAATTCAGCAAGAAGTGGACTCTGGCCTGCATTTCTGTGTGAAATGGGTATCATGGTTTTCCCTTCATGTTCACTGACTAAATCTTGAACCCATCCATACACCACACAGCATAACCTCTTGGCTGGAGAAAGAGAACAAGAAAGCATGGTGCCCCATAAGCTATATTCTTAGAAAACAACTCAGTACGTTTGTGAGCAGCATCTCTCAAGTAAAGGGCAATGCTTTAAAAATGCAGATGTGTAGATTGGTATAAGATAATTTGCTGCTACAGCTGTAATTAAAAGTGACAAAAACTTGATATGTGATCTTGCAAGGTAATGAGACGCTCCATCTAAAACATGACCTGTGCAGAGTAGCATGGTTTTGAGTAGGAGTGACTTTAAATCACTCACAAGCAATGGCCCAGGGTCACATCTCCTGTGAATCAACCACAGGATCCCTCCATCAGTACCTGAAGTGATGTGGTGGATGACTTATATGAATTTGCCTGTATCTGTGTGAGAGGCTGTCAAAAAGGATGTTGCCTTTAATCTAAATTGCTTAGCTGTTGGCATTTTGGCATGGCCCCTACTCAGAAATGAAGATATGAGATTTAAGGTATTTCTGAGGAATTTTAAATAATTGCTGGAATCAATTTGAGTTCTGTAAAAACCTGTACACATCTTGTGAGTGAAAACAAAGGGCTATTCATATGGATGATTCCTTGCCAAATTGGGCGTGTGAAAGCTTAGAAGAATTTGCTTATATGCCTTAATAGAGTGACTTAATGCCTTAAGAATATAACTCCTCCAAATGCTTTCAATTTCAAGAGGGTTTTACTACCCATGTTTTCTTTTAAGAATGCTATGTGTTTGGAACAATATAGGTGGGTAAATGATTCTTTAAGCATTATGCTTGGCACCAAAGAGGAATTAGAATACAAGGTTTACAGATTGTATACATTAATACATCAACAAAGCTTAAAAGCGAAAAGATCAGTGCTGGTGTTTTTCTCCCATGTGCAGCAACTGGAGCCCGAGTACATTTCTCGAAGGAGAATGGGCACATCACCTTGGTCTGATTATGTTAGCAATCAAAGGTGAATTAAAAATGGGTAGAAAGACCTCAGAGTAAGCTGAAGTCAGAGAAGCTCTCCAAGTTTTCAAGGACAAAGTTATGGATAAACAAGTGGGTTAAAGCTATGGTTTATTAAGTTATGCAATGTGCTATCCATCTGGAATGCAGCCTATAGCAATAAGATAATATTTGCCGGGCTGGGGATGTGGCTCAAGCGGTAGCGCGCTCGCCTGGCATGTGCGGGGCACTGGGTTCGATTCTCAGCACCAGATAAAAAAAAAAGTAAAATAAAGATGTTGTGTCCACTGAAAATTAAAAAATAAATATTAAAAAATTCTCTCCCGCAGTGTGAAATGATTTGCTGTGTGATGTTGTGATACAGAGTATCCTCAAAAAAACCTATAAAATCTCACTGAACAAAGGACTGGGACTCACTCCCTGGGACCGCTGCGTTGGGAAAGGTTGTGAGTCCAGGCTCGAGCTCGCAATAAAGACTCTTGTGTGCTTATAAAAAAAAAAAAAAATGCCTTTTCAAATAAACTACATACTTGCCTTTATCAAACACCAAGTTCATGTTTCCCTTGTTGCATTAACGGCCAGGAGTCTCAGGGTTGTATTTAATATTCAGTATCAGAATAACTTGCAGATACAATAATCTCTTTTTTTCCCTAGATGATTTCTTTCTGCTTCAAACTAATCACTACTTTATCAGTGCCATAAAATTCCACGTTACGTTACATCAAATGCTATGTGGAGATATAAAATAAAAAATAAGAGTTGTTGAAATAATTTCTTATGTGTTTTAAAAAAGTAGGCCCTAATCTCCTTGTGTGGAATTAGGCCCCAACTTCCTTAATAAGACTCCTATAGCATAAAAGTTAAAATCAAGAATCAGTAAGTGGCATGGATTCAAACTAAAAAGCTTCTTCTCAGCAAAAGAAACAATCAGTGAGGTGAATAGAGAGCCTACATCTTAGGAGCAAATTTTTACCCCTCACACATCAAATAGAGCACTAATCTCTAGGATATATAAAGAACTCAAAAAGCTAAACACCAAAAAACCAAATAACCCAAGGACTTGAACAGACACTTCTCACAAGAGGATATACAATCAATCAACAAATATATAAAAAATGTTCAACATCTCTAGCAATTAGAGAAATGCAAATCAAAACTACTCTCAGATTTCATCTCACTCCAGTCAGAATGGCAGCTATTAAGAATACAAACAACAATAAATGTTGGCGAGGATGTGGGGGGAAAAGCCACATTCATACATTGCTGGTGGGACTGCAAATTAGTGCAGCCAATCTGGAAAGCAGTATGGAGATTCCTTGGAAAACTTGGAATAGAACCACCATTTGACCCATCTATCCCACTCCTTGGTCTATACCCAAAGGACTTACAAACAGCATACTACAGGGACACAGCCCCATCAATGTTTATAGCAGCACAATTCACAATAGCTAAACTGTGGATGTTTAACAACCTAGATGTCCTTCAGTAGATGAATGGATAAAGAAAATGTGGTATATATACACAACAGAATATTATTCAGCAAAAAAAGAGAATAAAATCATGGCATTTGCTGGTAAATGGACAGAGTTGGAGAATATAATGCTAAGTGAAGTTAGCCAATCCCCCAAACCCAAATGCTGAATGTTTTCTCTGACATAAGGAGGCTGATTCATAGTGGGGTTGGAAGGGGAAGCATAGGAGGAAGAGAAGAACTTTAGATAGGGCAAAGGGGTGGGAGGGAAAGGGAGGGGGCAGGGGGTAGAAAAGATGGTGGAATGAGATGGACATCATTACCCTAAGTACATGTATGATGACATGAATGGTGTGAATCTACCTTGTGTACAACCAGAGATATGAAAAAATGTGCTCTATATGTGTAAAATGAATTGTAATGCATTCCTCTGTTATATATAACAAATTAGAATAAAAATAAATAAATAAGTTCTAAGTTATCTCAAATGCTTTGTGGAGATATAAAATAAAAGTAAGACTTGTTGAAATAATTTCTTATGTTATGAATGTAGGATTAAAAAAAATCTAGAAATCTTGGCTTATCAGGATTGTCAATCCAAATGGGGACAGGGTTGTTGTGTGGAAATACAAGTTGATGAAAAAGAGTGGACTCCATTATTATTATTTAGGTGCACAAGCATTATGTGAACCTCCTGTCTTTTTTCACAGGACATGTTGCCATCCCCCTGCCGTGAACCTCATGCTTGTCCCTGTTCCATCTGTGTAACTGCAGCACTGTGGTGCCTCCCTGAAACCTCTGACCACGTGCCCTCACTACTTGGTTCTTTCCGTTTCTCACTAGCGTTACTTTTCACCAACACTCCTTTATCACCAACACACAGGTGTTATTTCCTTCACTCATCTGGTCTCCCCTGCATCTCCTAGACCATTCATTGTTTCTTAATCTTGCACACTGGAATTACCAGGGAGGTACAGAAAATCCTGAAGTCTGAATCCCACCCACAGGAATTCTGATTTGATTGGTATGGGACATAGCCCGGGCATCAAAGATTTTTAACTCATGCTACCTGAAGCTGCAATTGAGAAGGGAAAGTCACCATCTGTAGAAGGTTCAGATTATCCTTATTTATCCTTCTCTGCTCTCAGAACAGTGCCTTAGCCCTAATAGGTGTTTAAAAATATTTATGAGGATGTCTGTCAGGGCAGCTATTGAGAAATCTTTCATTCTGTCAATCAGATAATCTTTAAAGAAGTATTTCTTTTTTGTCTCACTCTTTTTATCCCTTTATTCAGGAAGACTATCTTTCAAAAAAAGTTCTGTGTCGTTGGAAGTTTACCCCAATTTTAGCCTACCCTTGGCCTGACCTCCAAAGAGAGTTTTGAAGTTTAAGTCATTTCTTGCTCTTTCACTACTGCTGTTAATTATTGTATTCCAATTGCGTGCTGGGGTCTATTCCAGTACTTTATATTTGTTAGCACGCTTAATCAGAACACAGCCCCATTTTCATTTTATAATTAGCAGAAGTGGAAAACAAGACTGTGGCCATAGATCTGAGGCTGGGATCCACAGCCAAAGGTGCCTGACTTCACACCCAGAGTTCTTTGCACACACTAGGGTGCCGATAAAAGATCTTTGGTTACTCTCCCATATCATCTGTGCATGTTTAACGTGGATAATCACAAAAAAAGCTTAATTCCAGACTTCTTTTTTCAAGCTGTCTTTCCGATGGTTTGAAGACATAGTGGTCATCCAATGTCATTCAGTGGGATTCGCTCACTAATACTACAAGTGTGCTGTTTGATTATAGTGATCACAAATCCATTTAGACCACCTTTTCCCTTGAAGAACCTGACAAGAACTCAGCAGTGGTGGGCAGGCCGAGGGGAGCCAGTTTGCTGGCTCACCCAGTTGCTGGAACTGGAAAATCACCAGCACATCATATGATTCTTTAGTTACACAGGTAGTCACATGCTCTTGGGCTCCCTATGTTAATGTGAATAAAGAAAAGTTTTTAAAGAAGCAAATAAATAATTGATAGAAGCCCAAACCAAAAACCAAATACCAAACAGGTACCACATCATGAATAGCCAAAACTTAGGTTTGCCTCTCTCCTGACCCCTTCTCCTCCCTCCCTCCCTCCCTCTCTCTCTCTCTCTCTCTCTCTCTCTCTCTCACACACACACACACCAAAAAAAAAAAAAACATACTTTTTTTCCAAGGTATTTTTAAGTTTGTCTTCACTACTAATATGTTTTTTTTTTCCATCTCTTACTTATGGTGTTAATTAGAAGCACACTCACAGGCAAGATGTTTAAAAAAAATAGCTATGAACAGAACAGTTTTCGAAGAAAAGAAGAAAATGCTATTTATTATTCATAGACTTACCTGTCTATAATCTCTTTCTCCCATGCTCTCTCTCCATCTCCTTTTCTATGTTCAATTCCCCAGATCAGATGATTTTACCCATCCAGTAACATTATCTGTTTATGATACCTGAATACTCATTCAAGCTATTTAGAAATGTTAGTGCAAATTTCTAATATAGACATTGCTCATAAGTAGATTCACACAGAAAGGTCATGCCCTAGAAAGAAGGAACATAATATTTTTTAATGTTGCTCCATAAGAATTACCAAATGCTGAAACTTTGATGAATTCAAACATAACCACAACAAGCTACTGTAGGTTAATCTCACTGAATGAAAATGAAAGCTAGCAGACCTTGTTCTCTTTGATGCCGTTGTGTGTGATATTGATGTTTACATAATGATGTCTCTTTTCCTGATACTGTCTTTAGACACAAAGCTAGAATGAAAACAGTCTATCAAGGAACACTTTAAAGTGATTGGTTTTATCAAATACCTCTTCAGTCCAAGCCTATATACATTTTTTTTTTTTTTTTTTTAGTACTGGGGAGATTGAACCAGGATTGCTCTACCACCAAGCTGTATCCTCTTCCCTTTTTATTTTTTTATTTTGATACAGGTTCTTGCTAAGTTGCCCAGCCTGGCTCTGAACTTTCGAGCTTCTTGCTTCAGCCTCCCAGGTAGTTGGGATTATAGGCATGTGCCACCATGTTCAGTGCCAAACCTGTAGTTTTAAACCGTTTTTGGCGTTTGGGCAGGGCCTACTCCTAGAGCCTCCACTCCTAAAGGCCCGTGGGCCCAATGAGCCATTAGTATATTTATAAAAGGCAACAGACTACCTTTCTTTTTCTTCTTCATCTTCCTTTTTTTTTTTTTTTTAAATAAATCAAAGACTTAGCTTTCAAAGAAGCTAATGATTCAAGAGGACCAATACAGTGTTTGTAGGCATAGAGTTCAACTTGACTAAGGGAACAGTGGAGAGTACTTTCTCATGCCTAGTTGTCACCAAAAGAGAAGCTGGAAAAGTAACTTCAAGTTGTCAGGTCCTGAAGCTCTTTTTTTTTTTTTTTGGTGTTGGAGATTGAACCCAGGGCCCTGTACTTGAAGCTCTTGATAAGGCTTTATTCTGTGGAGTGGGGGACCAAATACAGTTTGGTTACTATAGAGTGAGTGGTGGTATTTTAGGAAGTTAATATGTGTGGTGGGGATGAGACATAGTTTAGAGGGGTAGCCTAGCACAGGGGTCTCAAATGGTGTTTCCTAGACCAGTACCCACAGGTTGAATGCAAATTCTACGACCCCTGGGGAGTAGCCCTGTAGTCCTGATGCTCACTGTTTCTCCAGATGATTCTGGTGCACACTGAATTTTGAGTTCCACTAGATCTGAGTCAGGAAGACTACATGTAAATAATTTAGAATTCAGAAATTGTATCTAAATTACTGTGCAGCAGGCACATAGGAGGCACTCAATAAATATTTGTTGATAAATTAATAAGGTCAGAGGTAAGAAGAGCTTAGTATAGAAAAAAGTATGATATAACCCAAGAAAGACTTTAGTTCCGTTAGCAATTCAGTCAAGAGTAGATTCGGTTCTTAATGAATGAAATTTATGAGATTATCCTTATTGGACATTTCCTTTCCTTGTCTTTCTTTGAAGAGGTTCACCGCAAACTTGAGCAATGTGTTGTATATTCTTAGGATATGAATAAAGGGGAAATTTTGGTAGCTTGTACCTGCTTCTACAGAAGGCCTGGGTATATCTCTTCTACCTGAAAGACAACCCAAGTGATCAACAAGGTGGCAGCAGTGTGCCAGGATTGGTGGCCCAAGTTCTGGGGCCATCAGAAAACATGGAAGTGAGAACTGGCACAGCCAAGTATGGAGACAAACTCTTGAGTGGTTAAGAAAAGGAGGAGGTACCCTGGGACCCCAAAAGCTGTCTTTTACTGTTTTTGAGGAGAGTCCAATCTTGCAGCAGAGAGACCTCTCATTCCATCATTAATGCCTTTGATTACTTCAGGGACATGTTCTCCAGAAGGAGGAGGATTTGTCAGCGAGAGGGAGGCACTCTTGTATCTACTCTCCATCAGTCATTCTGATAGAACTTGACACTCCTATCTCAGTCCCCACCACCTCCCCGAGAGATGTTATAACATCGTTCATTTTACAGGCAGGGCCAGAGATGGTAATTTGCCCAAGGTTGTAGAGCCATGAGGTCATATAGTGGTGATTCTGGGCTACAAACCCACACAGTCTAACTCCAAAGCCTTCATTTCATCTTCTATTAATACATGAAACAAATGCATGAGGTTGGAGTTTTGGTGACTGCACAGAAATCTTTATAAAATGTATATGTGTTTACTTAAACATTAGGATATTATTGTAAGTAGCGTATAAATTGAGAGTTGACATAAAACATTTTAGACTTGAATGCAGAAGTTTTGATCAGAAATGCCATCTCCTGCCATAGCGTGTATTGCCTGAGAAACTTGGAAGTGAACAGCTGTACTTTGGTTCAACCAACTTTAGAAGGAATAAAACTTTCCATCCCTGTCTTGTGATGTTTCTATGCTTTCTTTTTCTATCAAGTGTTTTGAAATATATTTGTGTGTATTCAGGTAGAAACTGTTGTTTGGTCAGTGCTCTTTCCTATAAAAGCAATACATTTCTCCCCTCCCACTTATATTTGAAGTGTATTTATTTTGAGCTCCAAAGTGTCCTAAATCACAACAAGGGATGCCTAATTATACTTTGGGAAAAAATGAGGTCTCAGAATTTTCACATTCCCCCTTCCTCTTCCTATATGCATGTTACTTGTGGTCAGACCAGTTGGCAACTTGATCAAAGGAGTCTTGGACTTGAGAGGCTTGATTTGATTTGATCTTTGGTTGGTTAGAGCCTTAGGGTCTTAAAATTGCCTTAATTTCAAGAGCAAACAGGTATCCTAATATTTGCCTTGAATTACTTTTCTGTGGGAACTGATGGTGGCAGGAAATGAGTAAACTCATTAATTCAGTCAAATCATTATGACAACTCATTTTAGCTCCTTAAAGAAATGATGTGACATAAGTTAAATACATATTCTACATGTTTTATTCTATAAAAACATACCTTGCAGTGCTAAAATTTTAGAAGTCTTTTGGGCAGAATGGAGCAATGACTAAGAAACTACTCTTATTATAAAAACAATTTTTATAATACCATAATTAATTAAATTTTATCCTTTTCATTTGTTTTAATCTTCAACTGCACATTTAATAACCACTCATTGCTTCAGGAATGGCCTCAACAGTGCTTGGTGCCTGAACAGATACTTGGTCGTACAGATAAAAGTGGTTAGACTGTAAAGCAACGCCAAAATTATAAAGGGGCATTCCTCTTTTTGTCTTCCCAAGTCTTTAGAATCTATGCTATTAAGGAAAAAAGATAATAAAAATAGGGCTGAATTCAGCCAATGTACAACTGTATATTAAAATATTGAAATAGTTCTTTGTTCATTGAAAAATAGCCACTACCCTCAGTCCCCACTAGTTTCTTCCTACACACACACACACACACACTCACATGAAGTCCCAGCTAACATGTGATGCTAGCATATGATCCCTTAAATCTCCTGCATCCAGCAATGTAAGGGTTAATCTTTGCCCTGGTAAAGGGCTTCCCAGACCCTGGGGTCTGTTCTGATGGTTGTATCCATGACTTACAGGTGTTAACTATTTTGAATATACCTCTCAGTACCCACATAAAAAACTTGGAAGATCAAATGCACTAATTGCTTTGAAACACTTGAGAAATTACTTTTGTCCTTCACTGACAGGCTTTGTATCCTAACTTTTACTATTTGCATTTCTATTATAGCTTTAGGAACTTAATACCAATGTGGAGAGGGAGGGAGAAGGAAGAGAGTCCCATAGGGAAACAAGTTTGAAGGCCCACAGACCCACACTGGGGATGAGTTTGGCCATATTCAATTTTATTGAACATCTTGAAGCATTTAAAATAAAACAATGTCCCGTGGAATCCAGATGCATCTAGCCAGGTGCTTTCCTCTTAATATTTAAACCCATTTTATGGAGGATTTAATCCATATGTTAAATCATGGACTTCAAAAAGCATTCCTTGAGAAGCTAACTGAGATGATGAAAAACGGGTCTCAAGATGACGTTCAAAGATGTCCTTTATGAATTGGGTTGAGGGGCTGAGGACACAGAGAGAGAGAGAGAGAGAGAAACTTGGGGAAGTTTCATGAAGTCATTCAAGTCTGCACAAGGTTCTAGAGCACAAGGGAACTCTTGAAATTTCATAATCATAGAATCTTTTTTTTTTTCATTTCCAAAAGAGCATGTTTTTTGAGACAGTGTATAATATAGCTATTTGTTCTCTTGAACACATCTCAGGGAAGAAAAAGAAGTTAGGAAAATGAGCCCATTGTTTTTCAAAATTAGTGACAAACTTCAAAATAATTCCAAACAAACCTCAAATAAAACATTTTTCCCCTACTGTGAATCCCATTTAAACTGTTTGGGTCAGTCTGTTTTAATGAGTCGCATTCACGCTGACACATCCACACACTTCAGACAAAGACGACTGTACCTCTAAACCCATTTAAAAATGATCGATGACTGTCAGCTTTGTGGAAGCAGCACATGCAGTGGCTTGATAGCGCAGAATGAAAGCAATCTACAAGTGCAAGTCTGTTTCTTTTGGCAACGGAAGGAGTTGCTAATGGATTCATCATTTTCTGTTAAGCATGAATGTCAAACAAAAAAACATTTAGGGCTCTATTCAACTGAATTTCCGGCTCGACGCTTGCCAGCCATGGAAGCCCTGTGACTTGGAACCTGCGCAGCCCAAGCCCGATTCTTGTTTCCAAAGTTCCGTGGGGGCCAGCGCCACGGAACTTGGAACCCTGCCGAGGGCGCCTCTCCTCCTCCTCTCTTCGGCTCCCCCTCCCCGTTTTGCGCCAATCGCAAGAGGCCACCGGTCATGCTTCCTAAATGAATGCCATCTATGGAGTGGAGCTGGTTGCCAGCTCTTATGACATCTGCTGACTCCGCCTCAGGATCCACAGGAAGTCCTCTAATCCCACTCAGGAAGGGAGGGCAGGGCGAGCATTCGCTGGGTGCAGAGGTCTGGGGCCTTCGTGCCTTGGAACTCATTGGTTGGAGTGGGCATTGCACACTTCCTGTTTGGGGGTCATAAATATGCAGTGTGTTCTGTAGTCGCTCTACAAACAAACAATAAATACACAAATAAATGTGAAAATGACCAGCCTTCAGAAAATGCAATGTTCTTCTCTGAAAGGGCCTAGAGAGGATTTGGGGAAAGTTCTGGCCTTAGAACACAGCTCTTTCTCTATCCTTGACCACAGAAGAGCTCCCTCTCTCTGAGTGAATAGCTTCTTCAACACACAGTGGACAGATGTAGGAATCTGCTGAGCCCAAACAGATGAGAGCAGCTACCCTTGCCTGGCAGAGGAGAAGTGACAGTGGCACAGAGGACCCTGGGTCCCCAGCTGTCAGGAGTATCAGCTCTGCACCAGAGCTTGGGCAAGTCTCTTGACAACTCAGTGCCTCAGTTTCCTCACTTCATTGTTTTGGGGGATTAAATGAGATCACATGAGATCAGGGGTGTAAATTATAAATCATTACATAGTACGTATTATTATTAATTGAACTCTTTTAATTTGAAAAGGAATGCATAACAAAAAGTAAAAGGTAATGTAGGATAGTCTAACAGAGAACAGAGAAACTGAGACAAATTCCTGCCAATTCCATTTTTCTGTTGTTCTGTGACCTTGAGAAAAATCAGTGTTCCCTTTAAACAGGAAGAAAGGTATTCATCCCCAAAATCACTTTTATGAGTATATTGTGGGCCATGACTTTCTACATTATTCAGTCTTTGGAAGTGACCCAGATGGGTCTCTACTCTCCAGATGTCAAACCCACTGCCAATCATTCCACCATTATAGCTTTACTGCTTTGCACTTCACAGATAAATAGGTCTTCTAATTGCCCAGTTAAATTGCAAACACAATGAAGGATAGAAGTTAATGCTTTACTTGCCAATTAACGTTTTCACAGGGCACAGCTGGATTAAGACACAGAGTTGATACCTATGGGTGAAGGGAAGAAACAGGATACTGGGATGAAGGAAAGGAAGACCTAAAATCAACTTTTGTTCTTTAAGGACATGCCTTAGGCGTCTCTTGTCTCTCATATTCAGTGGTATTGAGAGAATAACTGAAGAAAGTTGTGAAATATTGCTGGTGTCTTGTAAATGATAGGACTATAAGTGATTTAAAGGGACATTGATATTGATGGTTATCTTGGCCTTAAGGAATAAAAGCAGATTTGGGAAAGGAAACAACAACAACCACAACAACAAACAAACAAACAAACCCTGATAATCTCCCTTGAAGATATTTTAATCTAAAATGTCAAATGTCAACTCCCTCAGGAAGCCTTTCCTAACTCCCTGGATAGTCAATCATAGTATATATTTCAAATGTTTATTTCCCACAATGCCAGTCCTTTGCATATTTGTAGCACAACACATATTTATTGTGATTTGGGGCTCTTTTAACTGCATTCAACACCTCACACAGTGCCTAGTACTTTGTAAAAACTCAGGAAATATTTGTTGAATTGAATAGGTATATATCTGAAAGATAAAATAGATTCAGTTATTCTCCATTTGCACCCAGGACTCTATCTAGCAATCCAAATTAAAAATGCCATTCGGGAGAATAATCAACTCTACAAAGTAGTTTTAATTTCCATATGACTTTTAAAAAATGCTTCCATTTAGATGATTCTTTAATAAAACTAAATTTAGCCTAGTACTCTATGCTCATACCTCTTAGAAATATAACCAAACCCACCCAAGAATTATTTTTCCAGACATCACATTGCATTGGCAAAGCTACATCCCAAATGTACTTTAGCCTGCAGACATGATCAGCTTCCTATTCCACAGTGCTGGTTTCAATGAGGAATTTTCAGAATGATGAAACCAGATTTAGCTGGTAGCAATTATTGGTACATTTCAGATGAGCTCAGCGTGAAGAATAAGACTGAAGAAAGATTAAGTCTCAAATACTAAGGGAGAGAAAAGAAAATGAAAAGAGAGACCGAAAGGGCTTGAAAAGCTGGAAAGGACCGGTTATCTGCAGGAAGCTGGTATTCTTATGTGAGATGGTGTGACCCAGGCTGGGTTAGAATGTTATCTCTATGTGATCTGCAGAATTTCTCTCTTGACTGTAGCAACTGCAGAAGAGTGAATTAAAGTCTTAAGGAGAAAAATCAATAAAGGGGAAAAAAAGATAAAAGCAATATGGCTGGAGAGCATTTCAAAAACCATATAAAAGTCTCTTAAATGGCCCTGGAGGACCAACCCGTATTCATAAGGGTTTAACAGGAATACCAATAAGAATAGATTTGTTGGTCTCCTTGGAGGAACAAAAAGGCTACTGGGTGGTTTATGGCATTTAGCTGGTCTTTGTTTCACTCTAGTGTGTGACATACAGGAACATAGAGTGCATAAAGGACTGCCAATGATGACAAGAAATTCATTGGAGAGATATTATGAGAAAGTTGGGATCCTGCTTAAACAATGCTATGGATGATGTACAATTCTCCAGGGACCTTTTCTGTGACTGGTTCCACTTTATTTCCAAACTGGGTATTTCTCTGAACTCTGTGCCAGCAACAGACAACGCAGTCCATTTAATCCCAATAATAATAATACTGCTTTCTCTAATATAGCTTTTAAAAAATCTGTGAAACAATTTCTTCTTTAAATATAATAAGTAGAATGAACTCCCAACTTTCTCCAGGCCAGTCATTTTCTTATTTTAAATGAGAAGATGAAGGAAGTAAGAGGAAAAGCATCAATAAAACTGATGTGATAGGAACCTTAGGTAGAGTATATTCTATTAGCCATTGCATGTCAAATAAAATCTAAAATCCAGGGTCCTCGATTTCTAAATATTTTTTAAAGATATAGATATGACTTCTCCCCCATCCAAGACAGAGGGATGCCCATTCTCCAGAAGCACATTTGTTCTTTTTAGCCATTCTTTCTTTCTTTCTTTCCACATGTTTATTGGTGCATTACAGTTGTACAGAATGATGGGATTTGTCATTACATAGTCATACATACACATATTTTAACAATATAATTTGGCTTGTATCACTCTCAGCAATCCTTTCTTGAGTCATGTCTTAGGTACTCTCCTACCCATGAGCAATTTTCAAAAGTAAAATTCTGGCAATACAACCATGAATATTCTTAACTAGGAAGGAAGAAGGTGTGTTTTGTTGAAAGCCTTAAGTGAAACTTTACAGGATACAGATTTTAAAGAGGTAGTCATAAGTAGAACAAGGCCTAGAAACATGGGGCTATAAAAGATTGACTGAGAAGCTAAAGCCTAGAAGTGAAGGGGAGGACATTTATAGGGAAGGAAATCTGGGCTCAGGTTAAATAAGGATTCACTCTTGGCTCCATCTGATTCTAGAGGAAGTCCTTTGGGTCCCAAGGCCAGAGTTGTCTAATTAGTGGGCTCCTGTAGCTCACTATGCCCAGTGGGAATGGTGGGCTAATACAGATTTTAAGAGTAACATTCTTGTTCTTTTGTTGACATTTTCTGTCCTGTGCTCCCAATCCTGACCTTTTATCATCCAGATACTTCCCTGTAGACTACTCAGTCCAAGCATTCAGTGACAGCAACAGGCCATTCTTGTTACTGTGTAGTTTTACCTATACCTTGATGATATCCTCTTGCTTTTTTTCTCTATAGGAAATCTCAGTGCCAACAATCCATCTGTCCCATGATTTTCTCAAAATGAGAGCCTGCATTACTTTGGCCAGCTCTATCTCAGGGAATAATCACCTACTCCCTCTTGATTGACTACTGAGGGTTGATCCCTTCACATATTTTACCTCTAATTTTTCCAGCCACCTATACGACTGGTGTTCTCCTCATTTTACAAAGGAGGAATCCAGGACTCAGAGGAGCAAAGGAACATATTCAAAGCTATGCAGCTAAAAGAGAGTAGAACAAAAACTGAAAGTCAGTTGTCTACCATCTCTTTCCTTTTTCCTATTCCCTAGATTTTTCACCCACATTATACTGGTGGTGACAAACTTTCAAATATCACTTCCAAACTCTCAGGACCAATGCAGGCCCTGATGGACCACACACTGGAGCTTGTAAGAACTGTCCTCTCCCATGTGCTGTTGAGCACTTTGAGGGCCATGAGCACTCCCTGTAGTCTGAGCTGCCTCTCAGTGGGAGTGGGGTGGGGGGGAGGGTCTAAATTTACCTCAGCTCCCATAGTCAGCCTCATTCCAGGTGGAGAACCCCCATATTGTGATGACCCTTATCTCTTGAGAACCCATGAGAAGACTGAGACTTTCTTTTGGAGTCCTTTGTAAAGAATCACGATTTACCCCAAATGGCCAAAGGTTGGGGTTCCCAGTTAAGATGCAGACTTTGCTTCTGATATTAGGTTGCAGACCTAATTCTCAGCCTATGTGTACTCATCTGAAATATGGGAATAATAAATCTCTCAGGGGTGTTGAAAAGATTAAATCAGCTAATTCATGCTAATCCTTTTTCAATGCTTAGCATGAAGATGCTCAATACCGGACAGCTCCTATTATTATCGTTATCAACATCTTCCTATTGTAATCATCGGTTCAGGGTAAGAAAAGTCTTAATGGTGGATTAACAAGAAGATCTTCCTAATGCAGACTGGGGACAGGTGATTGCTTCTCATGGTACTCGAGGGAAGGTGCCCAGCTTTCAGCAAAAAAAAAAAAAAAAAAAAAAAGATACATTTTACTGACTGCTCCATCACTAATTTGGGATGATGCTTTTTTTTTTTTTCCCTTCAAACTTCTCTTTTTAAATGTCAGTGGTCTTTTTAATTGGAGGTTCTATAAATCCTGGGGAAGGGTTTGGTAAATATAAAAATCTGGGCCCCATCTGTGAAGACAGATTCATAGGTCAGTCCAGGCAGAGTTTCAGCACTTTCATGTTCAAAAGCTCAGTGAGGGATTCCAGTGACTGCTGCTTGTGGTCAGTACTCACAGATCTCCAAATCCTTCTAAATTTGTCATTCTGCAATAATAGGAGGAGTGAAAGGGGATTTGCCCAATTCTGGAGTAGATGTTTGTAGGCTTTTCCAGGGCTGCCTTGACAAAGTACAACAGACTGGATGGCTTAAACGACAGAAATTTATTTTCTCATTGTTTTGGAGACTGGAAGTCCAAGATCACAGTGCAAGCAGGTTGGGTTTGTCCTCAGAACTCTGTCCTTGGCTAACAGATGGCCATTACCTCACTGTGGCCCCATGTGGTCTTTCCTCTGTGTGCCTGCTGCATCCCTGGTGTCTCTCTTAGGATCATTCTTAATCTTATTTTAATAACTCTGTAAACAACAACAAGCCTATCTCTTTTTAAAATAATTTTTTGTTGTAGTTGGAAACAATATTTTATTTATTTATTTTATGTGGTGCTCAGGATCAAACCCAAGGCCTCACAAGTGCTAGGCGAGTACTCTACTGCTGAGCCACAACCCCAGCCCAACAAGCCTATGTTTAAATGCAATCACATGCAGAGATACTGGAAGTTAGAGCTTCAGTATTTTTATGGGTGTGTGGGTGGGGGAGGGATTTTCATTATTCAACCTATAATATCAAAACCCTTAAAAATGCACAAGTCACTTCCAAGAATTTATTCCAGGGAAAGAGAAATGTGTTTTAAGTTTCTCACAACAGAATCCCTGCCTGTGCCTATAAGGTGCCACCTATCTCTGAGTGAGCCTAAAGGAGTAGATCCCCCAGGACCACACTTGGCATCCTCAATCTTGGGCTTGCAGACAGAAGCTAAAGGAGGTATTCTCATGGGGAGTCTCAGAGCCTAAACAATGTATACCTGACTTCTTCTAAGACAAAATAACACAAAAGATAAGATAGAGTTAGGCTTCCCTCAAATATGAAACAGGATATGGACCACTTATAGCTTACTGGGGATAACAGTAGCTTCCAGAGGATGCCATTATGCCCTCTGGGAGATATTGGCAAGAGCCATCACCCCTGATAAGAGCAAACTTGTTAATGAACTCATGGAAAACATCCAACCCAGGGGATTCTTATGAATGGCAAGAGGCTGAGATTTTCCATCAATAGGGGTGGGGACAAGAGAAGGTGGAAAGTACATTACTACTCTTAAGTAGACCACATCTGTACTCATGGGCTCAAGAGAGCCCATGAAATTCAACTGTTACTTATATTAGGAAAAAAATGGGAAAAATCAAAGCAAAAATAAATAGTCAACAAGTAGGGAATAGATTAAGAAAATTTTTCTGTGCTTATACAAATATAATATTATGTAACTATTAACCATATTGTGGAAGGATATATTCTTGACAAATACTCAGAAAAGACAAGAATAGTAAGTGCAGAATAATAGTTTTGGGGTTAATAAAAATGATCAATTACCTTTTAAAAATGCCTGGTGCATGCATAAAGAGTTGTGGATATCTTTGGATGAGAGACTCAAGCTATTTTCTTCTTAGTGATGTTCTGTGCTTTTTTCAAGTTTTCGGTATTGTGCACATAGGTTATTTATAAAATTTGAATTTTAAGAGAGTTTAATAAAAGAAAAACCAACTTTGCTAAAATGGTATCCAGACTGATACCTGTCATTAGACTGTCTCTCTGATTTGAGAAGGACTGTTTTCTTTTTCTTTTTTGAAATTGTCTTTCCTGATTTTTTTCACTAGAATATCATTTTGAATAAAATGACAAAGATAGCAAATGGTAGTTTAAAATGCATTTACTTGGGGAAAAGAGCAACTTGGTAACCCTATGCCAATGCTATGGTTTAAAACATTTTCTTAAATGTCTCTGAGATCCCAATGTCTGGGATTAACTCCAGTAAATATTTTATAATTTACTATAAAACTCTCACACACAAATCTGACACATCCAGGCAAAGAGCCTTTCCTTCTGCTTTTTGCATACCAGGCTGTCATTTGTGTTTTACCAGAGTATGCTATGCTTCCTGCTCCACGTGGGCCAGGGGTCTGTCCAATGGATTTGGATGACATGCCACCTGCCTCTCCAACTGCCTGTGCTAGATGATCAGAACAATGACTTCAAATTTTTTCCATGTCCTATTTACATATTTCCGCATGCATACATACAAACATGTGTCTATCTATACATTCATACATGTATAATACCCATAATGCTTCCTTTTAACTCAATCAGTTCTTCATGTCACACATTTCATGTGTGTTACCCTACATTCCACAGACCCCTTTTCTGTCATTTGAAGCAGACCAGAGCTACCTCACATGATTCGATTATGTTTCCTTATGAAACATGACCTAGGTCTCTTGTTTCCTCTTCTTAACTAAAAAGTAAATTTTAAATCTAGTCTTTTTCAAGATAATACTTTGTTTTCCTAGACTCATGTTTAAATTAAAATAATAATAATCACATAAGAAGTGAGGTGATAGAAATGATTAATTCAAGTTGAATTCTTTGGAGAGAAGTAACTTATTTTTTAGAATATATTACAAAAGATAAATCATAACAAAAATTCATTGAAATGTTGGTTAGGGTAGGTATAATTATATCCGATGTTCCAGAAAGAATTTTAATTTAATAACCATAGTAATTGATATTCTGCCTAGAAATCACATATCCATGTATATTTCAAAATTCATATATTGAATATTAATCATAGCATTTAAAATAGTGCACTGAGTTGCCCTCATCAAATAATCCTTTGAAGGTACACATCCCTGGAAAGTTTGCCATGGGGGTGGGGGAGGAGGTCTGTGGGAGGCCAGAGGGCTCCGCAAGGGTCCCGTAAGGGGTTCTGAGGCTAATGGAAATAAGCTCCCTTACTTCATTAATAGACTCAGGGATGGGGTGAGGCTCACCTCCCAGTCTCCTCCAAGAGGGTTTTTGTTTGTTTTTAAATTAGGAGATGACAAATGATAATCTCAAAGGGGTTTATCTTGCGTCTGCTAATATAATATTTAATGTTTTTATTGTGACCTGGATGATGAAGATGAAAATATCTTTATTGGAAAGAATTCTGCCCTGATTTTTTCCCATTTTATTGCATTCAACTTTCCCTTCAGCTTTATGTAAGTTCAAAACACTTTGTGGTGATTGTTGTTCATTTTCAAGGCCTTAGTAGTTTTCAAGACATTTTGAATGAATGGGTGGAAATGAAAATAACTCATGCCATTTTAAACTTTTAAAATTTATTACAAAGAATTTCAAACATAAACAAGCCAAGGAAACAATACAATGAATTCTCATGTAACCCCTGCTTAGATTCCACAATTATTCATTTATGACTAATCTCGTTGCTCTCTACTTGGTCTGTTCCCTTGGTAGTTTTTTTTTTTTTTTAAGGGAAATTCAGGTGTCCTTTTATTTCATCTATAAATATTTTCATATGTATCTTAGAAAAATAAGACTCTTCTTTTGACAACCATAATATTGCACCAAAATTAATAATATCTTGGGGCGGGAGTTATGGTTCAGTGGTAGAACACTCGCCTACCACTTGCGAGGCCCTGGGTTTGATCCTCAGCACCACATAAAAATAAACAAATAAAATAAAGGTATTGTGTCCAACTACAACTCAAAAAAATATTTTAAAAAGTAATAATATCCTTTGTATCTAGGCAAAGATTTCATGACAATTTTACATATACCATTTAAAATAGAATCCAAATAAGGTCCATAAATTGTAATCAGTTTGTATATTTTACTTAATCTCTATCTTCTCCTTTATCTCTTTTTTTCTTACAGTTTATTTGTTAAGGTTTGTCCTGTAGTGTTATCATCTGTGGATTTTGCTATTTGAATCCTCTTGGTATAGCTTAGGCTGTTTTCTTGTCCCTTTCTTTGCCATGAATTGGTAGTACAACGTAGATGCTTGATCAGATACAGGTTTGACTATTTTCAGCAAGAATATTCATAAGTGGTACTGTGTACATCCATCAGGAGGCATATAATGTCTGGTTGTCGCTCTTTTTGAGATGTTAACAGCTATTAATGATCATTGCCTAGATCCATTAATTCGTTAAAAGCGTCAGAATACACTATTCTATTATTCTTTCTTCATTTACTAGCTTGAATACTTCTCTAAAGAAACATTCTTTATCAACTATTTATTTACCTTGAGGTATAGTTCATGTAATTAAGGCAGAAGAAATGCTTAATTCTTTCTCCATGTTAACCAGTTTTCAGAATAATGAGTTAGATCTCTAACATTTTTCCAAAAGGAGCTGATGAATTTTTTAAGTGTCATTACCAACTCATGAATTTAAACATACTTGATAAGTTTTAATTCATTTTAGATATTATTGTATTGCTGCTCAAATTATTCTATCATTAGCCAGTCCTATCTGAAGATCACCATCTGGATGGTAGGAGTGTCTTGCTTCTGATTGGTCATTGCTCTTCAGTGGAAAGAATTAAGGAATAAGTATTTTTCCCCCCATGATTTTACACTACCTCTGCTTCAAAATCAGGACCATGGGGGTTTTATTTAAACATTTCTTGCATCTGCATTGCTTTGTTTCACACAAAAATTCCTAGTTGTGAGTAGGACGGATATAATTACTTATTTGCTCGCTTTATCCTACAATAAAAATAGTACAATTGGAATAATAATATTAAGACTATTACTAACAATGTGATTACTGAAAATAATTTGTATTTGTGGTTCTTTGGTCCTAGGACTATATTCCATTAGAGATGAATATTCAAATAGAGTTTTAAAATTTATTTGGGATATTTCCCTTCTGTGTGGGTTTTGCTGCCAAACTAGATACACAGCTGATGTAACACACATGCACACACACACATACACAACTATATTATTATATACTTCCTTTTCTACTTAGCCTTTTCCCTTCGCTTTGTGAACAGGACTTTATTCCATAGTAGTGTACAGAAATGCTTCACATTCCTTTTTAACACTCCATTGTGCAGATGTGTCAAAATTTTCTTGTCTCTTCCTTGTTGATCTAGGTTATTTACAGTATTTTGCATCTGCAAATACTTTAACAAACCATTTTAATGAATAGTTTTGTGCATCCAATGTGTTTAAAATGTCCTCATATTTTGTTAGTGCCTATTTGTAATAGGTTCTTATATGTAGGACTTTTGTGTCAATGAATAAATGCTTTAAAACATTTATTGACCAGTTCTTTGCCTAAAGTTTGCACTATTTTTCATTCCCACAAAGTAAAGTATGAAAATGTCTCACTATAGCTCCAACTAAAGATTATGCTGTCCCTTAACTCAGAGTAGGTTCAACTGCAATTTATCTTGGGAAGAAGGTTAAACATTTTTTCACATGACTAAGTGTCTTTGTATTTCTTTTTGACAAGAGTGTTTGCTCTTATCTCTAGACCATTTTTCTATAGGATTTTGGACCTTTGACTTCTCAATTTTTAGAAGCATTTTACGTATTGAGCTACTAATTCTTTGTGATTTAAAGTTGCAAATACATTACTCAGTTTGTGACTTGACTTTTTACTTTTCTTATGGTGTTTATTTTGCTGTTTGTTGTTTGAAAATAACATATTGTTAAATGTATCACTTTCCTCTTCCCTTTCGTTTTGGATTGAGACAGTGTGGAGAGTTTGTCCGGTTCCCAAATGAAACAGGAATTCTCCTTCCTTTCCGGCTCTAATTTCTAGAACTCCATGATTTCATTAGACTTTAATATTTAATTCCAGCACATTTGAATTTGCTTTTGCATGTGGTATGAAGAGTAGGTACAACATTCTCTTCTTCCTTATGCTAATCTACTCACAATACTATTTATTAGAAAGTGCATCTTTTCTTCATTGTTTTGAAATGCTGCCTTTTTCATGCACATTTCCAAGTAGAGCACTGGATCTATTTCTGGATGTTGTATTTCACTGGTCAGTCTGTCTGTGCCATAATGGTTTATTTACAGAAGCTTTAGCTATATGTCAATATCCAATAAGACTAGACCACTGTCCCCTATTCCTCTTTCCCCAAACCCATAGATCTTTTTGTCAGATTTTTCTTGGCTATTGTTCTCCCAAATTTTATATATATATACAAATTATCTTTAATTCTTGACAAAATCCTGATGAATTTTTATTAAGATCACACTGTATTTAAATATTGTATTAGAAAAGAATTGAGATTTTTTTAGAATATTGAGCTTTGTAATCCCAAACACAGTATGCCTTTCCTGGTAGTCAAATTTACTTGTATGTGGTTTTTGTTGTTGCTGTTGCTAGGTTTTTGTTTGTTTTGTCTTTTGGGATGTTTTATAGTTTTCCTCCTATGAATTTTGGACATTTCCTGATAGTCCGGTTTACTCCTAGGTTTTGGAGGTTTTTGGCTATCATGTAAAGAGTCTTCTCGGACCTATGCTAACTGTTGTGTTTATAAAGATGAAGGTTATTGCTTCCTTGCATAATGACCTTATGGACTACTATTTTGCTAAATCCAGTTATTGTTCCCCACAGCTTTTTCATTTGTTCTTTTTTATTTTCCACATATACAATTATATCATTTCTATTTATTTATTTATTATTAGAATGTTAAGTTTTTCTGTCTCCATTAATGAAAATTGTATTTTTCTAGAAACTATTGTATCTTATCTAGGCTTTTAAATTTTATTTACATTGAGTTGTGCAAAGTAGTGTCATTAAAAAAAGATTACTTCATTTTGATAATTGTTTCTCATTAATTTTGTGTATTTGTACTTTCTTAATTTTTTCCTTTATATTAAATTGTTTTCTCACTGAAGTAAAACATACAAAAGGAAAATACATCATAAATATACATCTTAGTGAAGTAAACTCATTTGTGTAACCCCCATGCACATCAAGAAATCAAATATTCCTGGAATAGAATGTCCAGAAGCCCTACTATGTCCCCTCCTGGTCATGACAGCTTCCTTACTCCACAGAGATAACTACTCTCTGACTTCTAAAACTATAGATTCATTTGTCCTGTTGACCAATTTTGAGTCTAACTTCATTCCCTCAACCTTGTGTTGGTAAAATGCTTCCAGGTACTGCTTGTAACAAATTTATTCATTTTAATTACAGAGTAAGATTCCTCTTATTGATATACCACCACTTAATAATTGTTATATTGCCTGCTAACATATGAATGGTTCCCAGTTGCTTTCAATTAAGAATAATGTTACTATAAACATTCTTAGACTGTTTTCTGATACATTTGTAAGCATTTCTGGGTGGTATTTGCCTACAAGGAAGTTGCTAGGCCATGTTACATGCTGTATATTAAGCTTAGTCAACACTTCTAGCATTTCAAAATGGTTGTTCCAATTTGCACTCCCTAAAACAGTGCATAAAGTGCCTATTGTTCTACATATTAATTAAACTTGGTATTATCAATTTCATATGTACTGTGATTTTAGATTTGCATTTTACTGATGACTAAGGAGCATCTTTTCATATTTCTTTATGTATTTGGATATGATCTGGTGAAATGCCTGTTCAAGTGTTTGCTCATGTTTCTCCTGGATTTTGTCTTTTTCTTCTTTATTTAAAACGATTTTTTATATATTCTGCATCTTTGTCAGATGTGAGTATTGCATATATGGATTCCTATTCTGTATCTTACATTGTAACTCTTTAAATGAGTCTTTGGTGATCAGAGCTTTTTAATTTTTATGTAGAACAGTTGGATCATGTTTTCCCCTTACAGTTAGTGATTTTTCTCTTATATCATGAAGCTTTGCCTATGTCAAGATGTTGACGGTATTTTTCTATGTCACATTTAAAAGTTTAACATTTACCTTTTAAAACTGATTTCTATTGGTGCATTCTAATTATCATCATAGTGGGATCATATTGCACTATTTGTAAATGCACAGGCCTAACCGGATCAATCTCATTCCCAGGACTTTCCTTTTCCCTCTTTTCCTCCCTCAACTTGCCAGTTAATTTTTTTGACTTTTAGATGTACAAACCATCAAGAATTGAATTTTTATATAGTATAATGTGGGAACCAAGATGAATTTTTTTCTGTGTGGATATCTAATTGATCCACCATACACAGTGACAATTCTCTGCTCTCAGTTCTGCAGTGCCACCTCTGTCATAAATCAGGAGTTTGTGTCAGAGTCTGATTCTGTTTCACTGCTCTGTTTGCTTAAGCTTGCATTGGTGTCACTCTGTGTTAATTAATGCAGCTCGAATACAGAGTCTCCAAATGTGTCCTGCCAAACTTCCTTGTCTGTTCTTTGTCTCTGCATAAATGTATTTAAAATACAAATTTTAAAATATAACTTATTTTATAAATATAATAAAATTTATATTTATATCTATTTATATATGATTTATAACCATTTAATATAGCATAAAATATATACTTAAAATATAAATTTTAGAAACTTGTCAATTCTAACCCTCACAAAAAAAAATTGCTGGAAGTTTGATTATAGTTGAGTGAGTCTATCAATAGATTTGAGGGAGAACAATATGTTTACAATACTGGGTCTTCCAATTTCTGAAAAGTGTCTCCATTTGTTTTGGAATTTTATAGTTGCTTTCAATAATGCTTTAAAATTCTCCATGCTCAAGTTTTGGGCACATTTTATTCAATTTATTATAAGGATTTAAATTTTTGATGTTTTAGTAATTCTATTTTTAAATTTAGTGTTCCAGTAGTTTTATTTGTATATAAAAACAGAATTGACTTTTAAATTGATCAGGTATTGATATCTTGCTAAATTGACTTTTAAAATATAATAGTATATTTCTAAGTTATTTGGGGCTCTTTTCCACATATATTCATTCGCAAATGAGGGCAGTGCTTTTTTGTTCCTGAGTGGACCTCCAGGATTATATTGAATAAAAGCAGTGGTCACAAGTATCTTGTCTCATACCTTACTTCAAAAGAAAGTCACATTTAAAAGTTTAACATTTACCTTTTAAAACTGATTTTTATTTTCATTAAGTACTAGGCTTACAGTAGGGTTTGTTTCTTTGGACATCTTTCATCTTATTTAGGAGGTTTCTACTATTCCTGATTTTCTGACAGTTTCTTTTTAAGGAATGGATGATAATTTGTATCAATTTGTAGCCATGAAATGATAATACAACTTTATTCTAATTTTAATGTGGTGAATTACATTAATTGGTTTGTTTAAATTGAAATATGATCTATACACATCAAAATTCACAAATATTAAGTATAGCAGTTGATGGATTTTTGCATATATGTATACCTGGGTAACTACCACTTAGATCAAGATTTAGACTGTCTTTATTCATCAAAAGTTCCTTTGTGAGGCCAAATGTTTTCTCTGATAAGCGGATGCTCATCCATAAATTGGTGGTGGGGGAGTGGGGATGGTAGGGAAGAATGAAAGAACTTTGGACTGTGCAGAGGGGAGTGAGAGGAGGGGAAAGGGCGTGGAGGTGGGAAGGATGGTGGAATGAGACAGACATTATTACCCTATACACATGTTGAAACTTTCTCCTTCAATAATGGAACTTGGGTAGATATTAAGAACGTTTCACATTTCCCTGTACACTCCTGCTGTGACTCTGCACCATGTTCAGCCAGAGCAAGGAGAAACTGCTCCGCTTGTGTACAATGTGCCTAAATGCACTCTACTGTCATGTATAACTAATTAGAACAAATTTTTAAAGTTACGTTAAAAAAAAAAAAATTCCTTTGTGTCCATCCCCTCTCACTCTGAGAAGGTGACCACTATTCTACCATGGATTAACTTTGTTGTTAACTCTACATGAATAAAATCACAAAGAATGTACTTTTAGTGTCTGGCTTCTTCCATTCAATAGAATACTTTTGACCTATGTATTATTTAACTGCATGCATTTTAATATTTACATAGAAGGTCCTTTTGGGTTTTTGATTTTGTTAATTTTAGCTTTCCTGCATTTTAGACAGAGAATATTGTTTATATTACTTCTTCTTTTTAGAATGCATGGAGCGTCGGGTCTAGGCTTATCATTATTTTAACAGAATGAAACAGTTATCCTACAAGTTTGGTATCAGATAAGAGGCTTGGGGTTTCAGAGAAGTTCTTCAATCTGGGAGACAGGGTATGGGGCAGGTAGGTGTGCTTCAGTTATCTCTTTCAGAATCAGAATTGAATTATTGTTATATTGGAAATTCAGTATAAATATTTTAGTTTTGGAATTTTACTGCAGTTTTGCCTCCTGAGGGGTTGCTGCATATGGAGAGATTAAGAGCTTTCAAAGTCCAGCTCTGCCCTTCCCTGGCTCTAATGTTTAGTTGCTTAGAATTATATATGTCGATTTCCTTATTGGTAAAATAGAAATAATTACAACTATTCATTATTGCTCTGTGATGACTGAATGAAACAAGTTATATAATGCACCTGGTAAGTGGAGTAAGCACATAATAATTAGCGACTGTGGCTATGATAGTTATTAGCTGTAAGGAAGCTTGGTTCACACACTATTCCCACCCATACATGAGAACAGGGCATGTAGTTCCAGGTAGAATGGACTAAGAAGCCATTGAGCCTGGATAGAGATGAGCAAACATTTACAATCAAGCTCTCTTCTAATCCAAATCCAAATCCTCTAGAAAAGGCATCACAGAAAACTATAGGATTTCCATAAGCACTTGTGTGAATTATAATATTGGATGCTTCCTGATCATTAGTGGCCAGTTTGATAACCAGGAAAGGTAGATTCAGATAGACTTAGACTTCCTGTTCTTGTGAGAGGACAGGAAGAAAGTCAAGAAATGCAAATGGCAAAGAAAGTTAGGCAACTTAATTTTCATTATTTTGTCCAGTTATGGGCCCTGCTAAAATCACTAATTGAAGTCAGGGATCAGTTTTCATTCACTGAGAATACTGTCTGTACACCTCTGCTTCTGGATTTTGTATTCTCTTCCATGGAAATCCAAAATGATACCTTTCCTTCACCTGCATAGTACTTTTGGTTTGTAGCCAAATTCTTGCATTCACACAGTTTCATTCATGAGACTCTTCCAGTTTGAGAAGAATAAAAATTTGGGTGAAGGAGACATCAGTGCAGTGGGAGGAAAGGATATATAGATGTGGTACAAGGAAACTCTACCTGTGACATTCAGGTACTTTTCAAGGTCACGGAGATCAAGATGCTTGCAGTCCATTGTAAAGAGAAGGCTTTCTTTTTTCCTGCTGTGATTGCAGTGTGGAAAAACAGGTTGTGATAATAACAGTGTGTTCCAGGGCTGATTGGTGTAGTGACAGCAACAAGTCCATGTGAAACCCACTGCCAAGGCTTAGGACCTCCCTTGGACTGTTGACAACCTCCTTTTCTACTTGACTCATATTGCAATCACCTGAGAAGCACGTTGTCCAAAATTTCAAACAGAGCCAGACACAATTAGTGGAGCAGAGGCAGTAATGAGCAGGTATTATTGACAGGTGAAAAACTCAGATGAAAAATAAGTCAACTGAAGGGAAGTATAAATGTGTGATCACTGAGAAACAGGCTTATATTCAAGTCCTAACAGGTCCCACTGGGTCTGTATGGCTATATGTGTTATTTCTTACCATCTCACAGCAAAATCCCCTCTAGGTGAGTGCATGTAGGTAGCTCAGCCCCCTGTCAGTGCTTGGTCACTGTGTACCCATCTTCACTAGATTTTAAACTCTCTTGAAAAATCATAAGTATCTCATTAAACTGACTACAAAACACAGGTGTTTGTACTTATATTTGCATTTGACAAATTTTCATATCAATTTTTGAGTGTTCTTTTGGATAGAACTAATTGGCTTCTCAAGACTTGTAGAGTTTCAGAAGTGAACTCATGCATTTTAGTTCTGACTTGTAACCTTTGATTTTTACTCTTAGTTGAACACTGATATAATCAGTGCAGGAACGAAGAGGGGTTAGAAGATAGAAGTGAGACAGTAACATTAATCCAAGATGAGAACAGCTCAATCTAAACTCTTGAAGACCCAGAATTTCTCTTTGCCAGTTGGTGCTGACAATGATCAACCCTTGAGGAACTTGTACCAACCAATGACATGTAAACCAGAATGCTCATTGTAGGAACTCAATGAGAAATATAACCAGATCATTCAAGTTAGCATGAAATTATCTTGCTACAAAGTAAATGAAGAGCCAAATCATAACCAAAGACCAGTTTTTGGATTGATATAAAAATTATCCTCATGAATCAGAAATAGTCAAAACACTTAAGTCTGATGTATTTTGAATTGACTTTTGTGGGTAGGAGAGATTGGGATCTAATTTCATTTTTCTGCAAGGACTTAAATGTAAAACCTGAAACTATTAGAGCACTCTAGGACAGTGGTCTAGGTAAAGATCATTTGGATATGACTCCAAAAGAACAAGCAGCAGAGCAAGAGTTTGACAAATGGGATTAAACCAAACTAAAAGCTTCTGTACAACAGAAACAAATGAGGAAAGATACAGGATGGGAAAAATATTTGCAAGTTATCCATCTGACAAGGGACTAGTGTCTAGAATATACAAAGAGCTCAAACAACTCAATAGTAAAATCATCATCATTATCATCATCATCATCATCTGATTTAAAAATGGACATATTCCAAAAGAAGACATACAAATGGCTAACAAGTATATGAAAACATGCTCAACATGCTTCATTAGGGAAATGAAAATCAATCCACAAGGAGACAGCCCCTCACCCAGTTAGAATGACAATAATCAAACAACCCTAATCCAGCCATTATATATTTATACATATAATGGAGTATCTCACAAAGATGTACAATTAACCTGTGTCAATGAAACTTTTTTTCAATTATAAAAAAGAAACAGTCAAGACTTAGGTGATTGGTATATTACTTTTCTATAGGCATATCTGCATGGGAAATAAGAGATTGTTTTTGTCAAATGAGTCAGAATAAGGAATTTTGTATCAACTGAATGCCTAAACAAATCAAGCAAAACCAATTTGAGACAGCTATCCAATATAAGCAGTCATCTTGCTAATTACTTCAACTATAGTACTTATATTATCTTTAAACCCTGGCCAAGGTAATCCCAAATCCTGTAGTTGAGACTTTCTCCTTCAATAATGGAACTTGTGGTAGATATTAATAACATCTCACATTTCCCAGTCTTTCTTTTACCCCATGCCAGAAACATGCCTCTTTCTAGTCATCTTATTTCATTGTATTTTTTATTTACTTATTACTTAATGTATGTTTGTTTATTTTGGTATCAGGGATTGAAATCAAGGGTGCTTAACCACTGAGCCACATCCCCAGCCCTTTTTATGTTTTATTTTGAGGCAGGATCTCCTGAAGTTGCTTAGGCCCTTGCTGAATTGCTGAGGATGACTTTGAACTTGAGATCCTCCTGCCTCAGCCTCCCAAGCTGCTGGGATTACAGGCGTGTGCCACCGTGCCTGGCTCCAGCATCTTGATATGTATACCTACCTCTAATTGTCACAGTAGTTCTCTGGCTCCTCAGCATGAAATTATCTTGCTTCAGATGAGTGGAACTGCTTAGTCAGAGTAAACTCATTTCTGTAAGTAATGACACATTGTTCCTAATGTAAATCCATCAATTTATACTCTATCAACAATGTAAATGTTCTTTTTGTTCTACATTTGAGACAACTTAATATTTAAAATTTTTTGGGCTGGGGATGTGGCTCAAGCGGTAGCATGCTCGCCTGGCATGCGTGCGGCCCGGGTTCGATCCTCAGCACCACATACAAACAAAGATGTTGTGTCCGCCGAAAACTAAAAAAAATAAATAAATATTTTAAAAAATTCTTAAAAAAAAAAAAATAAATAAAATTTTTGGCTAATCAATGTTTGTAAGATGTGGTTTTAACTTATATTTCCTTGAATATCAGGAAAAATCGAGTCTCTTGAATTGTTCCTAAGAAGATAATATGCGTATCTGTAGCAACTGAAATTACCACATCAATTTTTCTTTCACCAGTTTACACAATGAATTATAGTAAGAGATTTCCCCGTGCTTAATTAACAGTGTGTTCAACTTATCATAAAACAGTATGTTTTTGAAATTTGCTAGACTTTGTTTGACAACATCTCATTGAGGGTTTTTACATTAAAGTTCAAAGGTGAAATGGGCCTGTAATCTAACTTTTCTTATTGTTCTCATGTGATCAGTTCTTGTCAAGATCTTACTCAACTGAGAACCCAGTTTTTCTCTCTACTAAAAGAGATTTTGAATAGTTAATTCATTTTTTTCTTCATTTTTTAGAACTGTTCAAATTTTCAGTAATTGTTGAATTAGTGTTGATCTTTTGTTTCTTTTCTAAGAATTTGTTGTTTTTATTTGCTTTTCCAAGTTGTAGTGTTTTTTTTAAGTCTGATATAATTTATATGTAGTAAAAGATGAATAGATAGTTGAAGAATTTTAACAAATGCATGCAACAAAACCAATAAAGATAAAACATTCCATCATTCTGGAAAGTTCTTTCAGGTACTTTCCAGAGAATCCTGCCCTTTATCTCTAAGAAGTTTCATCTGTTATCAGTTCTGTCACCATACATTAGTCTTGAATTTAATGGAAATGAAATCATTCAATATATATTATTTTCAGTATGGATTCTTTCTCACAAACATTTTTTTGAGATGTTTCTATATTGCTGCCAATATAAATGGTTTGTTTCTCTTTTATTGCTGAGTAATATTCCCTTGAATGAAGAATATTCTATAACTTCTAAATTCATTTTCCTATTCAAGGACATTTCTATTGTTTCAACTTTGGGCTATTACAAATAGAACTGCCATGAGCATTTTTGTGCAAATCTCTTTGTAGACATACATTGTTGTTTTTCTTGGATAAAAAGGCTGAGAGCAGAATTGTTGGGTCATAGAGTAGGTGATTAAAAAAAATGGCCACACAATTTCTCAAAGTGGTTTCATCATTTTATTTATTTATTTTTTTAAATTAGTTACACATGACAGTACAATGATCTTGACATATCATACATTTGAATCAAATGGAGTATGATTTCTCATTTCATTTTATATTCCATCAGTAACATATGAGTGTTTTGGTATAGTGCCTTCTCACCAATATATGGCATTTTTTCATGTTTTTTAATTTTAGTCATTCAAGAATGTGTGTAGCCAATGGAATATCACTCAGCCTAAAGAAGAATAAAATTATGGCATTTGCAGGTAAATGGATCTAACTAGAGAATATCATGCTAAGTGAAATTAACCAATTCCAATAAACCAAAGGCTGAATGTTTTCTCTGATAAATGATGCTGATCCATAGTGGGGGGTGGGTAGGGAAGAATGAAGGAACTTTGGATTGTGCAGAGGGGAATGAGGAGAGGGGTAGGGTAGTGGGGATGGGAGGGACAGTAAAATGAGACGGACACCCTATATACATGTATGACTACAATACTGGTGTGACTCTGCACCATGTACAGTCAGAGGAATGAGAAGTTGTGCTCCATTTGTATACAATATGCCTAAATGCATTCTACTGTCATGTATAACTAATTAAAACAAATTTCTAAAATTTTTTTAAAAGAATGTGTGTAGCAATGTCTCATGTTGATTCTACCTCAGATATTCTGATAAATGATTTTGAGCATCTTTTCATATGCATATTTGTCATTTATATATTTTATTCTATGAAGTGTCTGTTCATCTTTTGCTCATTTTAAAACTTGGTGCCTTTTTTTGCATTGATTTGTAGTTCTTTATATTTTATGTATACAAATCCTTTGTTAGAAATATAAATGGCAGGGCTGGGGCTGTAGCTCAGTGGTAGAGCATGTGCTTTGCACATGTGAGGCACTGGGTTTGATCCTCAACACCACATAAAAATAAATAAATATTGTGTCCATCCACAACTAAAGAAAGAAAGAAAGAAAGAAAGAAATATAGATAAATGGCAAAGAATTCTTCTAATATGTGGCTCGTCTTTTCATTTTCTTAATTATATCTTTAGCATGCACAGGGTTTTAATGCTAGTGCTGTACAGTTTATCAAAGTTTTTAAATGAGTGTTTTTTGTGTCCTAAGAAACTTTTGCCCTATCTCAAATGTCAGTATGTTCTCCTTTGTATTCTTCTATCAGATTTACAATTTTGTCTTTTACATTCAGATTTGCCTCATCTTGAATTACCATCTTGAATTATTGTTATCATCATCATTTTATTATTTTGCATGGTATAATACAAGGTTCATTCTTTTTCATGGATATTCATTTTACAGCTCCAGTGAGCCTTTTAAGATAAGATGTCTGAGCAAGCATGTCACTTCCTTATTCAAAACCCCCCAATAACTTCTATCACACTGGAATAAAATCCCAAATTCTTTTTTTATGACCTCATGGCCTTTGTGATCGGGCCCCTGTCTGCCTTCCCACTGCGCCATACCACCCTCCAGTCCTCTCCTGCCGTGGGAAGCCTATCATCTTGGTCTCTTGTGTGTTTCTCAGACATGTCCAGCCTGTTCCCATCCCAGAGCTTTAGTTCCTGATTCTTTCCTCTGCCTGAAACTGGTCTCACATCCACTTGGTTGGCTTCCTTACCTCATGTAGGTCACTATTCAAATGTAGTGCCCCCTGAGAAAGTACTTTACTGTTCACTTAGTTCAAAGAAGCATTCCTCCACACTTTGTTTGCTTTCCTAATTTATTTATTTTTTCTTCATAGCACTTAATAGTAACTATCTTCACATGCTAGATAATCTATATCTGTATCTATATAGAATTTATCTATCACTTTTATCCCACATTTGGCATTGAAGGCTCATGAGGGCAGGGATTTCATTTGAAACTCTTAGAATTACTATTGTATCAGCAATACCCAGGCATTCAGTAAATGTTAATATCAAGGTAGAGTAATACATTGGCAGTGTGTCTTCCAGTCTTTTTAAAAATATTTTTTATAGTACATGGACATGATACCTTTATTTTACTTATATGTGATGCTGGGGATTGAACCTAGTGCCTCACACATGCTAGGCAAGCACTCTAGCAACTGAGCTTCAGCCCCAGCCGGACTTCCAGTCTTTTTAAGCTTCATTAATATGAGTTAACCCCTGAGAAATGGTATCCTTTTCAGCGTGCTATAAAAAAAAATCAAGTTCCTGACCATATATATGAGGCCCCAAACAATGATTAATATGCCAAATTAGTAGATGAAGAGATGCTCAGAAAGTCACCTTATCCTGGTGACCCCTCTGCATTATTATGTTTGTGTATGTTTTCCTTTAAAATGGTACCACCTACTTTCTTAGGCAAAAGAGGTTGCAGGAAGGTCTGGTATGACTTCATTAGGTCATGGGCTCAGGCAGGATTGCTTTACAGCACAGTGCAAAAGAACACAGGCCCCAGAGTGAGACAGCCTGGATTGAGTCCCCAACCACTTAGCAATGTCACTTGTATAAAATATTTAACATCTCTATGCCTTGGTTTCCTCAACAGTAAAACAGAGGGAATAAGGGTATTCACACTATAGTACTATTGACAGTACACATAAAAAGCTTAAAACAGTGTCTCCTGCCTTGGAAGTACTCAACAGATAGTAATAGCAACTATTTTTATTCTCTTGTTTCTGTCAGTCTTTCAAAGTTTGATGCAATTATTACAATTTTTATTTTAGCGATGGATATAAGAAAAAAAGTGAAAAGCTTTTGAGTTCTGTTCCCATCACTAATTCTGGGTTACTACTTTAACTTAGAAGAATTTGTTAAATGGTAAGTAGGCTTGTCATCTATCGAGGTCCCAGCTGTCAGGTGAAGGGTAACCAAGAGATTACAACATACTCTGCCAATATCAAATGGCAGGGAAAAAATGTCAGAAAATTTTCCTTCTAACTCTGCAACTATGACTCCACTGAGCCCTCACTGGGGTGATCTCAGCTGACAACCTGGCCCCTGACCACTGGGTTTAACCAGAGCGCTGCCGATGCACAGTGGCCCGTTAGCTGCACACCTTGGGTGAGCCCATCGCACATCCTATGTACCCTGCCCCTTTAAAGGTGTGCATGTATCAATTGACTTAGTCCTTTCAATAACTCCATGCAAAGGGAATTATCATTATCCCAATTTTCCAGAGGAAGCTGAGACTGAGAAAGCTGATCAGAAATACATCCACAGCTAGAGGATTGGAAGAGATGGAGCTGGTACTCATGCCTAGGCTATCTGGCTCGAGGCCAAGAAGGTTCAGCTTGCCATCGTGTTGCCTGGGAAAGTTGTTAAGCATGCAAAGATTAGAACTATTTTGGTTATCACTATTATTCGTATTTCCAAAAATAAATCTTTTCTTACATATGGAAGCATTAATTTCTCATTTTGACTATTTAGAAATGAGAACAAGATGCTGAACTACGCAGAGGAAATCTGTAGAAGCCCTTATAAAACTTTGCACACAACCATGTGACTGGTTAAAAAAAAAATCACCTACTTCTATTTTATTGGCTAGCTCCTGTCTGCTGCCTTGTTTTGGACTTCTTGGTCCATCTAGCAGAGCTGCAGGCAGGCATACTGTCTCTTTGCTTCAGCTCCAGATCAGTGCTGGGAGGACTTAAAATGGAACAGCCAACATCTTTAATGCTCTGTGCTCATGTATGAATTTCAATAGGCACTTTCTGAAGTTCAGCTCTAATGGACAAGTAGAAACTTAGTAATAATGGGCAAGGAAATATCACCAAAGGTCAATTCTAGCCAAGAGAAAACCTGATCTAATGCCACTACTTTTTTCCTTTGAGGCTGATCTGGAAGTGGGCATTAGTGGGGTAACACCCATCTTCCAGTCTCCTTGAGACATAGAGGTTACTCATGTTAACACAGTGAGACAGAGGACACGATAATTCAGGCAGGCCCCTTACAGGTCAAGAAACTTAATTAAAGATGTTTTGGGTGAAATTCTCCTAAGCCTGAAATTCATGATAGAACCATTTTATTGTGCTTCGAAAATCAAGTGAGACTATTCTCCCTTTCTCATTTTGGCACTTGAGTTCATATTATGTAGGGAGACAGCCTGGGCTTTCAAAGTACAGTCATGTGTCTTATATCAATGTGTTAGTCAATGGCATACTGCATACATGATAATGGTCTCACAAGATTATTATGATGCTGGAAACTTCTTATCACCTTGTATTTTAACTGTACCTTTTCTCTATTTAGAACGCAGATACTATTTGCATGCAGTGTTCAGCATAGGGAAAGGCTTTATAGGGTTATGTCTTAGGAGCAATAGGCATATTATACACCCCAGGGGGATGATAGGCTCTCTACATCTTGGTTTGGGTTAAGTGTTCTCTGTTATGTTTGCACAACAACAAAACCATCTAATGATGCATTTCTCAGAATGTCTTCCATTGTTAAGTGACATATGACTGCAGATGAAACTTACATTTCACTTACAATCCATGTGACTTTCAGCATTACTTGTTTTTTATTTGTAAAGTGGGTTTCATAACACAAGTCTGCCTTGTTGTGAAAATGAGTGATATACTGTTAGGGTCTGTAAACAAGTCAAGATGGCGCCTGGCATTTTGCCAGAGGGAATGGTTTGTGAAGTAAAGCCAGCGAGCCATTAAGTGTGGAGATTCCTTATTGGTTGACTGCTGTATCTAGTTTATGTTAATTAAGATAAGCTGTGTGGAATGTATATATACCCCTCTGGTCCTACAATAAATGGCTTCCACTCCTGCTGTTTCAATCTACACAAGTTGCTCCTCACACCCCCCCCCCCATTATTTTGCTGCAGCCGGACTGTGGCAATACACTAGATCACTAGATATAGAAAAGGCACTCAGTAAGTGGTAGCTAGTATTATTAGCTGTAATGCTTAAAATGTTTTAAAAACTTGACATTATATTTTTAAAAATTTTTTATGTGTTTTATTTTTTTAGTTTAGCTGGACATAATACATTTATTCAATTAATTTATTTTTATATGGTTCTGAGGATCAAACCAAGGCCTCGCACATGCTAGGTGAGCGCTCTACTGCTGAGCCACAACCTCAGCCCCTGACATTATATTTAATCCATGTAGGAATGCCCTAAATGATCTTTTTGTCTGCACCCATATAACGGAACTATAAAAAGCCTTCTTGGGAAGCCAGTCTCCTTTAGATGGATAGATTGTCATGTTTGTCAGAACATACATATAGGAATACCACAGCAGGAGAAACCTCCAAAACTGAAGAATGCAAACTTCTCACCCCAGAGAAGGTGCTTATACTCCCCTAGTGTCTGGTCTTTGAAATCTCCACCTCTTTGTGTATGGGTTTCTTCTTCAAGTTCTTTTCTGGCTGAAACATCCTATAAGTTAACTGATTGGGTGAGGGCTGGCAAGATTCACTCTGGGGTTAGGAATTAAGGATTTTCAAAGATAAAACTGCTCCCTAAGAAGCAGGTTACTTTCTACTCTCTGTTCTAAACAATAGGAGAAGGCTCTAAGTCTCAAGAATGGAGGATTACTGATGAATCACAAAGCTTTGATGAACTACAGAAAGTACAAATTACCTGCAAATTTTAGGAATGAATTGAACTTCAAAAAGCCTCTGGATTGAAAACATCTCCTGAAATTAGGAAAACATACTGGTTTCAGAAACACAGGTCTATCATTGCCTATGGCTCGTTCATTATGGTTTCAAGATACAACCACGAAACACAGACATTTATTCCATGACTATTTTTCCACACTGCTTTGGGAATAACCTGGGTATCAAATGACAATAAGCATTTTCCATCCAAAGAAGGTGCACAAGTATGACCTTGTTCATGCTATGACAAGCCTTGGATTTGAAAAGTCAGAGAAATATTAGTAATCTGTTCTCAAAAGTTCAAGTAGCGTACTTTAGAAATATAACTTTTAATACTATACTAAGTGGGAAATGAACACAAGAGTTATGACACCCGGTAAGCTCCTTGAAGCCTGGGGCTGTGTCATTCATCTATATCTCCTCAGCACCTGCCATAGGCAAGGAGATATTCATTAAAGAGAATATCCCATGTTTGTGCCAGGGATATTTGAATGGAAACTTTTCTTGAGTTAGTTGAGCACTTTCTCAAGTGTTTTGCTTTCTCAAATTGATACTTGGATGTTAATTATCTTGTGTAATCATAAAGAATAAAATTCTGTGAGTCATTCAGAAAAGTAGGAGTAGTTTTTACCTGGAATCACCTCTGCCCAGTTCCAACCATTAAACTCCTGGACAGCATGTGCTTTGGAGCAAGACAAACCGCTGCTTTCTAGTTGTGTCAGTTGGACAGGTTTCTTAACCACCTGAGCATTGGTTTCCTGGTCTGAAGAATGCCTTGTTCTTGCTTGGCTGTATTTTTCTTTTGGTCAAGGGTAGCATACCTTCTACAACTCAGGGAGCCATTATTATGGTCATTTTTAGAAAGTTATATTTTCTACTGGTAAGAAACAACCTTTTTGATAAGACTGTGTCCCTGTAATATGCTGTTTTTAAGTCCTTTGGGTATCAAGGTTTGCAGCAGCACATTTAACAATAGCTAAATTATGGAACTAACCTAAATGCCCTTCAGTAGATGAATGGATAGGGAAACTGTAGTATATATACACAATGGAACATTACTCAGCATTAAAAGGGAATAAAATCATGGAATTTGCAAGAAAATGGATGAAGTTGGAGAATATAATGCTAAGTGAAACAAGCCAATCCCCCAAAACCAAAGGCTAAATGTTTTCTTTGATATGAGGATGCAGACACATAATGGTGATGGTGGTGGGGGGAGCATGGGAAGAATAGAGAAACTTTAGTTAGGGCAAAAGGAGAGGGAGGAGAAGGGAGGGGGCATGGGGGTAGGAATGGTGGTGGAATGAATTAGACATCATTACCCTAAGTTCATGTATAAGACACAAATGGTGTAAAAATACTTTGTATACAATCAGTGTCTTGAAAAATTGTGCTCTATATGTGTAATATGAAATGAATTGCATTCTGCCATCGTATATAACAAATCAGAATAAAAAAAATTCACTCTTCAAAAAAAAAAAAAAAAAACAACCTTTTTTTGCTGAAAAATAAAAACCTGTTGCTTGTCACTTTATTAAATCTAGACCAGTTCTTTCAGTCCCTTTTGACTTGAGGACAAGATGTGGGATTTTAGAATTACTGTGTGAAACTAAAATGCTTTCACCTCCTCCCCTCTCAACCGACCCCAGGGCAGTCACCCCAGATCCTGAGCATCTTCTCAGCCTGACCTGCTGTCGAAAATAGAAGTGGAGAACAAGGTCCCCACGCAGAGCAGAATGATTCATGTGCAAACGCCCTCTCTGATTCATAACAAGGGAGGAAATCATCCTGTCATCCCAGAAGCCTGCAGAGCCAGCCTCATTTGGCTGAGACTGTGGGGGCTCCCAGCTTCCGGGCACAGAGTTTGGCTGCAGTCTGAATGCGTGATGATGACCAAATTGGGGAGGAACATAGCTCAGCAGCAGGGCTGACGACTCACCCACCGAGGGACTGTGGGTAATTAGAGATTCATTACAATCCCATAGTTTGTATCATGGCTCGGGGTCAACACAGGGTCACTGCACATGGCAAACTTAGGGAGCTGTGTCTCGAAGGATGACGCCAGCCAGGGGAGTGCAGAGTGAAGCGGACAGTGATGAGGAGCCAGCGGGGCTGGGACGCAGATACACAGCCAGGGACTGGCGACAGCCCGGATGTGGGGCAGTGGGCCTCGCAGGCTCTGGGGAAGGAAGCAAAACACAGGCAGCTGAACTAGCTCCCCACCGCCATCCCTGCCATCTCCAATTAACCTCCCAGGCCCAGGGTTCCCAGAGACTGGCCTGTCAAGGGCCAGTCCAATTTCAAAAAATAATTGGGGCCTGACACAGGGTAGCCAACTTCTTATTTTGCAGAGTAAGGACATTGAAAACAAACAAAACAGTTGCCATCCACTATCATCATCATTTCAGAAGAGGAAGGAGATTTTTACACTAAATAATGTAGGGAGGACGTAATCGCAGGGTAAATGACAGTCATGTAAATTTAATTAATTTAGCTCACCAACTTGTGGTTATTTTTTCTCATTACCATGAAGACTCATGAAAACTCTCCTGCAGGCGGGTGCGAGGCCTTCCCTCCAGACTTTCCACAATGGGGAGACTTGGGGCATAGCTTGTGGAGGAGATTCGCAGGGAGAAAACCACCAACGACAACTTCATGAACTCTGTGGAGAAAATTGTTATAAAGATTTCTTTATGAAGAAATTGATGAAGGAAAGTACTTTCCATCCCTTCTGTACCCATTCTTTTCACTTCTCAGTTAAAAAGAAAAGAAACACAAAAAAAGGGGGGAAAAAAAGCTCATGTGCTAAATCACTGCATTAGAGGGCAATCAGAGGTCTGTGTTAAAATGTTCTAATGGATTTAACTGGGGATTTGACCATATATTTCTTACAAGTGATAGATCAATGGTCACAGACATGGAAAGCCCTTTATTTAAAGAAAGGACTTTCGCATCTATGATCTCATTTGATTCTCCAAACAAATCCTGTATTTGGTATTGTTATTATATTTCTCATTGTACAGATGAGGAAACCGAGGGTAAGACTGGTCCAAGTTCAAATATCTGGTAAATGGTAGAGAATCAGGATGCTAACCCCTCCTTGGGTACTAGATTATGCTCTTTCATTAGACTATGTTGAGGAAAGAATGAGGCAGCTTGATACATTTTCCTATACTTAGTCTGTTTTTTATTCTGTAGATCAAAATCATCACATTTTAGGGAAAATCTTCTAAAGAAGCAAAATTTAAATCATCATAGCCTCCAAATGAAAGCTATATTCTCATTCTCAAGACATTGGTTATCAAGTATGGGTCATCGCCAACCAGGGACATGTAAGAGCACATTTCCTTACTCTAAGAGGACCACCCTGCTGGGTGGGCTTATTCAAAATAATATAGTAGAAAGCATTTCATTAACCAAACTAAACCAAACAAAAAAGGCATCCGTGCCTCACCTGCAGCTGATGTTGTGTTTGTACTTTTAGTTGTTTTTTGACTTTAGAGAACATCTTTGCATCTCTTTTATTACACTGAATTAACTAATTTCACTAGATGCTGATTTGTCACATTCAAGTAGGGCAAAGTGGTGGGCAGGAGACTGTGGGGCAAGGAGAATGTGGCTTGGAAAGGGACAGCTGCATGTGTTCCCTTGTGTGTGACCAGACAGGCTACAGGTGGCTTCTACACCTTCAGAGGTGGAGGGAGTACATGTGAGGATGCCCCCAGGACCTGCAGCCCTCTCTGGGCACCGGGAGCAGGGATGTCTTTCCTCTGACCCTGATTGATTCTCTCAGAGCTCTCTGCCCAAATCCTCCTCTGGCTGGGGTTGAAATGCTCCTTGAATTCCAGGCCTGCCCTCAGCTTTATTTCCCCTCCAGCCTGAATGCACAGCGATATCCAGAACTGACAGGGCAAGGAGGAATTAGGTTCTCAGGGAAAGAAGGGCTTTGACCCTAAAGATTAAAATCAGGGATCCCCTTGTCCACATCTCTTTGAAACTGTGAAGGGCTTTGTGTTTGGCTTTCCTGAATAGAAAGAGCGGACTTCTACATAGGTTGAGACTAATAGTTTCTCAAATTTAAAACTCTTTAAAGATGTGAAGAATTGTGTAAGTGAACTATGTTAATATTTCTATATGGTAATATGTGTCTCCTTTCCTTGATTAATGGACCAAGATAGGATCCTAATTAGCTCAGACCTCTAATATTTAACAAAAAAATTCCTTCATATGATTGAGATAAGTTTTGTATCTGATTTAACAGGAATGCCCCCATGTTAATTCCTGGTTTTGTCACCATACCATGATTATTTGCAATACCGATAGAAGCTGGGTGAAGGTTATATGGAAACTGCTACTTTCGCAACTCTGAAGTCAAATTACTTCAAAATCAAAGTTTTTTTTTTTTTTAACTCTTCATGTAGCTTTCTCTTAGTAGGCTAAGAAGTCTCCAAGAAATAAAAAATATTAGTAAAAAAGCGATGTATCATGTATCTTCAGAATGCTGAGGGTTTTTTTTTTTTTTTGTCTAGATAGTTCAGAATAATAATTTAAAAATGTCTTTGCTTTGCACTTACCATATACGAAGCAGAGTACAAATGATGGATTAGCTTTCTCATGTATTAGTGGGCCAAGGGATTTTCACTTGGAACTAAGTTACCTGTTTAAGAACATCCTATAAAAGAGGCTTTTGGGAATTAAAAATAATTACCATCCATTGTGGAAGTTACTTGGTCTTTGTGCTTCATATGATTATTTCATTTAATAACATATATTCTTTGACAGATATTCTTTGACATATACCCCGTCTTGCTGCGCAGGCTAATTTGGCTGTCAATGTATGCATTCACTCATTCATTCATTGGCTCATTCCCTCAACATTTATGGAGTGCTTAATAGATGCCAGGAGCCACAGGCTGCCCTAAACAGGAAAATGCCCCTGCCCTCACTGAAGTAAACAATATATAAATTTAAAAATTTGCAACAAGGCTATTGTAGAAACAGGAGGATGAGGGGGAAGGGAGCATGCAGGGGAATGAGCTGCCTGTTTTAAATGAAGGATCCAGGGAAGGCCTTTCTGAGGAGACAGCTTTGGAGCTGAGATGTGACTAAGCGGGGAGAAATGCTACAGGGGAGGAAGGAGTGGCAAGGACACAGTCCTCAGAGGAAAAGAATTGATGCCCAGGGCTGTGGATCTGGGAGGAAGGACAGTGGCTAGAGGAAGATGGGAGAGAGGTAGTCTGGAGGGTTTTGTAGCCTGTGGAAAAGAATTTGGATTTGATTTTCATTGTGATGGGAAGCCACTGGAAAAGCCCGGGTCAGATTTACATCTGAAAAGAATCACTGTGGCTGCTGCCCGGGGAACTGCTTGTAGGGGGGCCAGGGCAGAAGCAAGGAGATCCTGGGGGCCAGGCAAGGGATGTGGTGGCTTAGATGAGGGTGAGAGTTTTCTTCTAACCCCGGCTCTAAGATCTATGACTTCCTGACAATAAACTCTAATATTGAATGCCTTTTGGCTTCACAATGTAGGGATCCCAACCTGCCAAAGCTGTGGGCACAGAACAAATAACACATTTTGTATTCTGAGTGTCTCTGGGAAAGGAAGAAAAAATGACAGGCAGAAGGGAACAAAGGGTGTGTATGTGTTTTGCCATTGTCTCTAAAAGTGGATAATGTGCATTCAATTGCCCTCCCCCTTTCAAGTCTCCTCGTGCTTATTTCTGCCCCACTAATTTTTACATAATCCCATGTGGCCTTTCTGTGCAACTTCCCTTGAAGGAGATACATCTTTTCTTTCAAGAATGCTAGCTGCTCCTATGGGGCAGGGGCCGATATTGTGTTGATACAGCTCTTGTAGTCAATGACTAGAACCTTAAGATGACGTAATGAATGTTAAAAATGTGTACTTTTAAGATGAGTTCATATGTAAGTAATTGAATTGATGCAAGGACATTTATATCATACAATGGGGGGTTGGAAAACATCCTGGCTCTGCATCCTTTCCAGAGGACTTCCATGAGCCTCTGTATTACAGGATGTTAATAGGTGCTATTTGAAAACAAGGCTTTGCTATCAGGTAGTTCAGGGAGTCTACAGGTAATATGTAATTCACAGATTTCTTTGTTGCAGGACTTCTCAGTGGTTTTTTTTTTTTTTTTCCTATGGTGGTTTTTTCTTTTTTCTCATTTATTTGTTTTTGTCTATTGTGAATAGCCAAGAGTGACATAATTGTTAATATTTCCATAATTTCTTTGAGTATGGAACTTTTTTTTTTTTTTTGTATTTCAGAGAGGCACTCCTGAGACGACAGTTCTGAAAACACACTATTGGCAAAAGATTCCAGTGGAAATCATGGTAGATAATAAAGGTGGGCTCTTCTTCTGTCTGTTATCAATAAAATCCAAAGCCTATTAGCAAGAACAAAGAATTAGCAAAGGTTTGAATTGCTTCTTTCAAATTGACCATCAGGAAGACAGTGTTTATACATAGATTTTTTTTTTTTTAATCTTAGCAAAATGTTTCTGGAGCTTATCATCCTGAAGTACAGAATTCACTCACCTTACAGTTTTATATCAGAATCTATTGTTAAATAGTCAGTTTGTTAGAGTTATTAAAAGAGAAATTCATTTACCAATAATTTTTTTTCACCCAAACATAGTTAACGACTATAACAGTCACAATCTTCCTGGAAGGTAGGAATCTGGACCAAAGTTGGCTACTGGAAGTGAGTTCTGCAGAATTCCAGTTGTTATTCCCAGCCCTTTATTTTTCACAATTTCATCTGGTTGGAAATCTTGAACCTGATCCAGTTTTTCTTGCCTTTTGTGATCCTGTGACCAAGGAGTCAGAGTGAGCAGCCGACACTGTTAAGAAGTAGTGGCAGTGATCTGAGTGGAGGTCTTGAAATGAACCCGTGAGCTCCATTTTGGGCATGGTGACATATAGCCCTGCAGCAGTTGTAATTAAAATTGGGTTAAGGAGTCAAAAGCAATGGGAACAGAGTGTGAGTGTGTAGAGACTGCTTTGGTTCTAGACAGGACGGTGTGGACCACATATTATGCCCTAGTGGTTATAGCTGAGAGAACTTGTGCCTACTTTTCTTCCATGAGCATCCATCAGGGCCTGGCTGGCAAATGAATGACAGTATACCAAAAAAGGACTGCAGGTTGAAAGAGCTCAAGAAAACTCTGTAAAAGAGAGCATCACACCCCAAGGAGTCAAGAGGCAGACCTATTTATTTTAGAAGACACAGACAATCTTCTATGCCAGATACTGGACCTTACTCCCATTATACCTCTTCTCCTGAAAGAAGCTCTTAAGGATTGTGGTTCAGTGTTTGGCTTTTATTTAATTTTAATGTATATTATTCATGGCATATTAACTGAACTAAATTGTTGTTTGCATCTTTCAATTATAATCTCTTGCAATGTATTAGTAATGCACTCTGAATTCTTCTCTTTCAGTTTGTTTTGTAATTCTCAGGTAATGAAATGTGTGTGTGGCAAGCAAAGTGCTCTTTCAAGAAGGTACAAACAGTTGATACTTGCTCCATTTTGGATGGCGAGAAACCTATTAGCCAAGGGGCAGAGGCTGTGGAATTCTTCTTGGATGATTCCTGCCTTTGTGATCTCTGGTCCAGCTCATGCTGTTGAACAACCACATTCTGCCCTGTCATCATTTTGCAAAACCTGTTGTGTTGATGGAACCACCTCCTCTGAGACACCTTTTAACTTTCCATCAAACTGGAGTAAAGTCCAAAATTCTCACTGTGGTTTCTGTGGACCACTTCAGAATTGACTTCTTTTGGCTACCCCAAAATGCCCTGCCTTGCCTTTTATGCCAGACCACAGGCTTTTCCACACATGGTTACCTTGACCTGGAAAAATCTCCAACTCCTTATTTCCTGCTTTCTCTTTTCTCTTTTCTGCCTTTTCTCCAGCCCGTCCCTGGGGAACAACATTCACATCTCTTAATTTTACCTCCTATTCCTTACCTGCACAATGCACATGCTAATGCATTCCGGCACAAGTGCACTCATGTACACACACACACACACACACACATGCACGCACGCATGTATAAGCAATGGCTGGCTGGCAGAAGCATGGATAATGGCTTCTGCCAGCCATCCATTGCTCATTGTCTGTTTCCCCCATCAGGCCCTAAGCTCCTTGAATAGATGGTCACAAGATCTCTTATTCATTGTTGTATCCTTTGTACTTCTCACTTCTGGCAGGAAAATAGTTGCTCAATTAAGGAAACAATGGGTAAAGAGTTTATGATATTTACAGTGTTCTTAATTACTGACTTTCTTGATGATGATGATAGGGTTTTTCTCTACCTTGATTAAAAGTTAATAGTACTAAAACAAAAAAAGTAGAAGAAAAAGAAAGCAAACAGTATGACTTAGAATTCCCTCAGTGTTTCAGGCCCCTCAAAAATATAGATTCCAGAAAAATTGTTATAAAATTCTCATCAGTAGCAAACATTCTTTACTTTTTTGTGGCTCCTTAAGAAAAGCTGGTGAATATCTCAGGTCTGTTACACACAGAAATATAAAGATCAAGTCTTGGGAATTGGAAGATTTAACACTTGCCATTTTATTTGGTCAGCCTAAGGTATGTCATGTTTGCAATTTTTCTGAGACGCAAAATTTAATTACATGATTTGTGCATCTGAATTGTGAAAGTGAACACTTTTTTATCCCACTCATTTAACATATTAACACTTAAGAAGTAATTAAAAATAAGCTTTGTTTATTTATGCAACAATACCCAATAAGTGAGGAATAGACTTTTAGTGAAAATTTAAAAAGGCAATAAATTTATGGTGTGAAGATGTGAACAGAAAATAATTGTCGGGACACCAAGGATCATGTTAAAACATTTCATTTTCTCTAGCTTGGAGGGACTTGGGGGGTATCCTTCATAAATTTTGAAGCTCTTACATACACATACATACTTGGCATTTTAGCACAGTGTAGTTGTCACCCCAGGGGCAGAGAACAGTTGCCACTCATTATATTGTAATACATTTGAACATTTTGCTGGGTTTGACAAACATATTTAAATATGTATTGGCTGGAAATAGCATCGCCAACAAACTATAATTTTGTGGGCTCTGATGCAATCTGAATGCTCTGACAAAGCACTGGTCAATTTGACCATCTTAATTTGACCAGGATAAGAGTGAACATAGAGTGTATTGTGTGTGTGTGTGTGTCCAGTTTTTCCCAGATGGGAAACTCTCCTTTCTTTTACTGCCTCACCCCTCTTTTTGCAAAACTATCAGCCTTGAACATTACCCTGCCTGGGGAGGGACATAGTCTTGCCCTTGATGACTCAGGAATGGAACCAGGTACGTGGCATGTGACTTGTGCAGTCACAGGGCCCTCCACTTATAAGGAACTCATGCTGTCTTGTCCTTGCCTTAAATTCTCAATTTTATTTTTAAACTCAAGTTTTATAAGTTAAGTCCTATGGAGCAACGGTGCATGAGTTTGAACAGAGGAGATGCACACAAAATGTATGGTTGCTTACCTCTTCCCTCCCACATGGTCCTTGTTGTGCCCCAAGGCACTGAATTCTAGGGGTCCTATAATGTGAGGGGGTTTGGTGAGACTTAAGCAAGTCTCCAACTTGCCTCTAATGCAGAAAGGAAGCTATGGGATTCTAAGAACCACAAAGACCAAGAGATCCCCCAAATCCTCTCTCATGTTACCTCTCTGTATTAGCCACCCATTTAGGCTTGTGACTCTTTGTGCTAATCAATCAGTTCTTCTTCACTGTGACCAAAATACCTGACAAGAACAATTTAGAGGAAGAAAATTTTGTTTTGAGCTCACTGTTTCAATGATTTAGTCCATAGTCAGCTGACTTCCATAGCTCTGGAGCCAAGGTGAGGCAAAAGGGCACTGCAAAGGTGAATAACTCTGCTCATGGTGGCCAGGAAGCAGGGGCTTAGAGTGGGGGGAGAGGTACAGGGAAGATGCACCCTTCCAAGGCATGCCCCCAGTTACTCACCTCCTCCAGCCACACCCCACCTGCCTATAGTTACCACCCAGTTGGTCCATTCAAACTAGGATGGGCTGATGATGCTGTCCCCATCCAATCATTTCACCTCTGAATAGTCCTACCTTAACATGCAGGTTTTGGGGGGATACTTCATTTTCCAAAGCACAACACTCCCTTTCCTTTTAGAATTTCCTTACTCATCAGTTAGCCAAAGGAATCAGTAGAATGTGCACATTAAAAAAAAAAAGTGAAATAAAAACATTTGAGTTATTTTTATGTAGCACTTCCACTGTTCTGATGGGAACAAAATACATATGCATGCATGAGCTATGAAAACTGTATAACTTTAGTGATACACATTTTATTTCAATGTTCTTTCATCAAATTGGCATTGGGCAATGTAAAAATGAATGGTAGTAATTAAAATTTTAATGTTTTTCTATGCTTAAGACTAAATAGCAAATAAAAATCACCATGGCAGGTCAATAGAGTTACCACAGAAAAAAAGAGGAAAACTATTTTAATATATTGACTGGAATATTTTTCTTTCTTTTTTTAAAGCAAGAGGATCCTACATTTCTTGCAAATATGCAGTTAGCCTCAGCCACGGGATCTCTCTGCTGGGATTCACTAGGATTGCAGGAGCCCCGGTGGTACACTCCCTTTTTATGCCCTCTTCACTAGAGAGAGACCATTGGTAGGGGCCGCTTGTATGCTGAACCCACATGGATGGAGGAGGGAGTTTAGCTCAGTCAGGGAGTCCAGGTGTATCTAATGCAGTGGTTTAAAAATTTCCAAACACTCTGCTATTTAGCAAGTAGTACGACTAGTCATTATGCTTCTGCTTTTATGAAACTGCTGACACCTTAGAAACTGCTTAATGATACATAAAATTCTATTTTTTCTGTGTGGAATGCCACTGGGCAAGTGGGTATTACTTATAGATGTATAAATATTGTGCATATTAGCATGAAGAGTCACTTACAAGTCAATAAGCTTTCTAACTGTAGAAGAACAAAAGAAAAGAAATCACACAGGAACAAATAATTTCATAGGATTTGTTCGATTATTTCTTAACCTTGGAAAGGTAAAACATTTCTATAAAAGGGTAATTTTAATTTTATTTTGAAGGTAATACAAAGGCAACATTAAATTAGTTTTCCATTTTACCATTTAGCCTTGAAAGAAAAAAAAAATTTGCTTTCATTATAGAGCCTTGAGTGGAACAACAGATTTTGAAACGTGGCAAAGGTAGTGTTCATTGTCGCCACTTTAATCCTTTTCCCCACTTTGTTCTTTGAACCTGCTCCATTCTGATTTGCCTCTATGTTTTTTCCCCCATAGGACAAAACTATGAGCATATTTGCATGGCTATTAATGAGAACAAATGTACAATCTTGCAGTCACTACTTGTTAGCATTAGAGATCAAGCCTTATACAGTAACTGGACTGACCCTGAGGGACAAATCTTATGTTCAGGCTTCAATTCCAGAAGTTATAATACTTTCATTTTTGCTTGGTGCTCTTTTTACACAATTGTATCAGTGTGGCCTGTGGGAATGTACATGTAGGGATTTCCATATTGGAGAAAATTGAGTTGAATCCATTCATGTAACCTATGAAGGTAATGAATCAGTGTCTCGAGATTTCTGCTTCTCATCTGAAAAATGAAGGTAAATCCCCTCTTATGGAGTTGTCATAAAGATTCAGGAGGTAACTCATGCAGAGTTGGGTTTCTGGCACATAGTAGGTACTCAGTGACCATTTTTCCTTCTCCTTTTACCTTCTGTATCAAAACTTACACGCACTTGCAAATTAGCTTCTATTTTATTTTTGAGATGAAGTTTTATCACATGCAAACATATTAAAAACATGTTGGTATGTCTATGGCAAAAATTATAACTCTACCTTCTGACTCTAATTCCAAATGTCTAGGTAACCATACAGCATCTTTCTGAAAATTCTGTGGATACATGTATCTCATGAAGCTAGCTCCACATAATCACAAATGAGCCCATTAAATTTATTCTTCACCTCTTTATACAGTAGCCTATAGTTTTTCATTTTAAAAAACTGTTCTGTATGATCACAATTTTTTTTTTTGGTGGGGGAGGGAATTACCAGGTATTGAACTCAAGGGCACTTAACAATTGAACCACATCCCCACGCTTTTTTAGATTTTATTTTGATACAGGGTCTCATTAAGTTGCTTAGGGCCTAGCTAAATTGCTAAGGATCTTCCTGACTCAGCCTCCCAAGCTACTGGGATTACAGGCGTGCACCACCACGTTCAACATTTATTTTTAATTGACTTTTGGATTTCCAGTTTTTGTCACCCCAACACTGCAGCAGTGGGCACACGACATACACATTCTTATTCATCTAGAGAAGTGCTCACGTAGGGCACATTCCCAGATTCTACTTGCTGGGTTGAAGGGCACACTCACTTTTAACTTTCTTTCCTATGTGTCCCTTCCAACTCCAATTCCATTACTGAAATCCTACTCCTGTGTCTAAAGACCTAATCTAAGTCATTTACAATAAAAATGTTATCGAATCATAATAAACATATTTTCCAATCTATCACTGCTTAGGGTTATTGTAAGAACAAGTGCTGGTGGTGAAAATCTTATATTAACTTTAAATATTGACATGCAATTTGGTATAATTTAAATTATAACAAGCCAGGATATGTGATGATAAACTTTATCATTGATTATCAAGTGCAAGGCCTTGAGCGGCTTAGGAGTTTGGAGCTACTAAGCTATCCAGGAGGTCTTTTGGAAGCCAAGAGGGTTGTTTTGAAATCACTTTGCCTGTGTGGACATCTACTCTGTGAATGCTAATGCTATAATCTACAACCCTCTCCTGGATCCTTTTCAATGAACCTTTTCAAAGAACCCACACTGGATCCTAAAGTAAGGACCAAACAGAAGGCAGCATGAATGAGTGGCTCCCCCACTGGGGCCTGGTCACAAAGGAAGACACTCAGGTTTTTCTCAGACTTTGGTAAACTTCCCTAAGTGGCTTTAGAAGCTCAAATTACAAACAGTTCCCTAATTGTCTCTGAAAACCTGAGTGTTGAGTTATTGCTGATGGAGTTTTATCCTTGGGTTTTACTGTGTCTTCACAGATGCATCCTGGATCCAAGGCAAATACAGAGAAATGCTCTGAAAGCAAACCTGTTCTTACCCATAAGAAAACGCCATTATTCATTTGCTGCTGTAGACACAGGAGAAACAATGTGTGTCTTTCATTCCCCTGTTTCTCTAACAGTCCTCATTGTACCTGCCTTGTCCCTGAATGGGTTCCACCGTGCAGGAAGTGACATGGCACAGTGAGCTTAAGAATATTCCTTATTTTTGTTCGACTGGATAACACCAAGTAACAACACGAGGAAGGTCATAACAACCCACGTCATAGTGAGGATGGCTCATTAATCCTGTGATTAGCTCATCTGAGTGAACTTTTGCAAGGGAAGATACACCATAAATTTAAATTGTGTAACTTGGAGTCAAATTTGCTATAAGAACCTTTAGAAGGGAATATTTGTAAAATAAAGAGAAAAAAAAATGTCACCCCACTCCCCCCAGAATTTTTTAATATTCTTAATAAATTAAATAGCTACAGTGTCTTGAGTGCTTATAATGTGCCAAACTCTTTGTTTGCATTATCTGAGTTTTACAGCAACTCTGAAAGGTGAGGATTATTGTGTCCGTTTATAGATGAGGAAATAGAAGCTCAGAGAAGTTCATAAGCATTTTCAAGGTTACATAGCTAGGTCAAACTCAATTCAGATTCCAAAATCTAGGTTTTTCCAACACACTAGGTCATCTCTCTAATAAAAGGGCACCTATGTAAAGTTTAAATTCATAAACTTAAACTCTGCCCCCAAAACAATCATTTTTCACATGTCACTGATCTCAGGAAAAGAATCTCTCTCTTTTTTTTCCCTCACTTCTCAATAACTTCTATAAATTGTATAAATGTTCAGTTTGTTCATTGATTATCATGTCAGATGAAAATGGCTGGGCAGATAGTCATTGTATTTGAAGAAAGGATTTGGGATTATCTGACTTAATTCAGTCAAATAGTATATAAGAGTTTTATATTGGGGAGTCACCAAAAGACATAGGCAGAGATCATCTGGATTAAAGAAACTGAGGTATCCAGGAAAGGCCTGTGAGATTGTCAATTGGCAGAGACCAAGGATAGAGGACTCCAGATGTCAAAGGAAACAGAGCTGGTGCCTGTAGGAGCCCTGAGCCAGAAGTTGCAAAGGAGCACAGCCCAACTTGTGGTTGAACTGCTTCTCACCTGGGCACCAGGTGCCTTGTACTCTGTACCTGTAACTTATTTACTTAAAGATGGTTAGTGAGTCTATAATATTTTGGATTATTTTACCAATAATACAGAGTTCTCTCTAGTTGCAAAACTTGGCTTCCCTGTCTCAGGGTTACTGATCATTCCCTTAGACCTCACCGATACTTCTAATTATTAAGATGTGTTTGATGGAAACATAATGAAATTCCAGCAAGCATCATGCCTGGCCTTGAACTAGGAGGAGCTCCTGGTTAACAGGCTGATTCTGCGTCCCAATCTGGGAGAGCCCTCATTTAAATCCATTGTCCATGCCCAGTTATTAATGGAGCCCTCTTTCCCTTTCAGAGGTGTCTCAATTTGGGCAATAAATTATGTGATCACTCTCACCCTAACTAATATGAATCTGTAGAACCTGGGCTGAGTCATGGCAAGTCACTCTCTAAAATGGGACCTTCAGGAGGGACCTCAGCAACCCTGCATCAGGCCTAGGCCTCACCCTGAGAAGCTGCCCTCTGGGAACAGGAGCCAGGAGCCACAGCGGCGCATGCAGTTGAGAGCACCCAACTCTTGCCAGGGCAGGAGGAGATTCTCCACTATGAAGATTAATGCTTGGGCGGCCATGACAGTTCCTGAAAGATTTAGTGTTTCCCTGTGGGCCTGTTCTCTGGGCGACCTATATCCTATTAATCCTCCTATGACTCCCATGCCTGCCTTTGCTGCTCTCATGTTTTAGATGCAAAACCCTGTTGTCATATCTGTCTGCTCACGTCACCCCCAACTCTGTACCTTGGCTTCTCTCCCAACTTTCCATGCTCCCTGTTTTAGTCGCTGTTTGCTGCTGTGACTAAAAGGACCCGACCAGAACAACTGTAGAAGAGAAAATGTTTATCTGAGGGCTCACGGTTTCAGAGGTCTTAGTCCATAGAGGGTCATCTCCATTCCTCGGGGCTCAAAGGGTAGAGGAGTGTGGCAGAGGGAAGCAGCTCACATAGGGATCAGAAAGCAGAGAGAGAGGTCTCCACTGGCCTGATACAAATATATACCCCAAAGCCACGCCCCAATTCCCACCTCCTCCAGCCACACCCTACCACTTCAATTACCATGCAATTAATCCCTGTCAAGGAATTAACTCACTGATTGGGTTAAGACTCTTATAACCCAACCATTTCTCCTCTGAACCTTCTTGCATTGTCTCACACGTGAGCTTTTGGGGACTACCACATCTAAACTATAACACTCCTACTCTCAGGTCCACTTCCCTCCCTAGGGAGATGGCCAGATGCTCAGATGGCAGTAATCCTTCCTTTCCTCAGAACCCTGCACCTAGAAGATGTTCAGTAATTGTTTATTAATGGTGTCAAATCCTTTTTGGTTATCGTTGTTGTTGTTCTATTGTCTACAAGGGATTGAACCCAGGGGCCGTGTACCACTGAGCTATATCCCTATCCCTTTTTATTTTCTACTTTGAGAGAGTCTCCCTAAATCGCCCAGACTGATCTTGAACTTGCAATCTGTCAGCCTCAGCCTGCTGGGTAGCTGGGATTGCCTGCGTGCCCCACCTCACCCAGCTGATGGTGGCAATCCTTATGAGCCATATCTCCCCTTTGTCATGCCAATGCTACTTCACCTTCTGTGTAGCATCAACTGCCTATGGAACAGCAATTTTTCTTTTGCCCAAAGATTACAAATTTTCTAAATCATTCTTCCTTAGTATGAAATGAATCAACGTGAATATATTTGTTTTTAAACTTTTAAAACATTCTGAAAACTTCAAAAGAAGTTAATAAGAAAAAAAAATAAACTGTATAAATACTTAAGAAAATTGTATTTCTTTGGGTTAGATGGAAGTCAGGGGCAGTGTGTTTGGGAAGGCCCCTGACACAATGTACAAATATTATTTGGAATTGAAGGAGGACTGAGAAGACAGTCTTCTCCCCGCAACACAGCCTGGCTTTGTTTGCCATCCTGGCTGCCTGCCACCTCACAGTGCCCTTAGAGTCCTGAGGAGATGGGACGGAGAATGAATACTTGATCGGGGGTTCCCTGAGGCCAGGGTCTGATCGTTTATCATTTGTCTCTGAAGTAACTGAAGAGTGGCAGGTGTTTGAGAATCTTTCCTTAACAGGACAGTGGCAAGAATGGCCCTCATGTTTCAGGCACTGTCTGAGGATGTTCGATATGAGATGGAATAGGATTCTGAGTGTCAGAGGGAGCAGGACAAAGGGGTTCTCAAGGACCAATCAAAGGGATTAGTTTGGGATTGGCCCCATGGCTGCACCTTCCTGGAAGATCAGGACCTGAAAGAAACTAGTTCTTATTTGGAGCAAAGCAAAATTCCTACTGTACTGTGGCACACAGGTCCCTTGGAGCCCTGACTTTTTGGCTGACCTGATTCCCCACCCCACTCTAATCTAAGTGATCTTATTGAAGAAACATCTGGCTGATTCCCCAAACCACCAGAGTGTCTCCCTTGTTTTCTTTATTTCTATCTCCTTTCTTCCCTGCAGAATACCGACTCTTCCTTCGAGGCTCAGCCCAGGCACTGCTCATGGGAACAGCATCCCCTAAGAACGTCACCAACCCCACTCCTCCTCTGTTCTGTGTCAACGTGGGCATAACTTGAGTTCATTGAGTTGGAATTGCTTCTTTCCTTTTCGTCTTCCCCAGACAGTATGCTCTGTAAGAATTTAATCATCTTCACATGGCTGTCCCTAAAACTTAGCAAAGTCTTCACATAGTTTAGGTGCTCAATAAAAGTTTGCAGAATTGACCTGGGCCTTGTCTATATACTGCTGAACATGACCGTCTATTAAAACTACATGGCTGAGTTGTTACATATTAACTACAAATTCAGCTTTCCAGCTTATCTTGCTTTAAAAAGCCAGAGGCTAAAATTAGGTAATTCCTTGCTAGAGTATTTATTTGTAATTAGTGTGAGGATTTACAGAAAAAGAAAAAAAAAATTCGACCCTGAGTTTATTTTGTCTCCCCCCCATACTCCTCCCAAAAAATCATCTTCTGGAAGGATGAAATCTTAGAGCTGAGATCAAAGATAATCGTGCCTGTCTTAGAAACCCCCAGGTTATTTTTAAGTAAAACAAAATGGAATGATTAGAAAGATTATGTTTGGAAATATAATTATTTCCTAACTTCTGAGCACATTGAGAGTGCCTCAGTGAATAAATACGTGCACTGACAAATATTCCATTAAAGGATAGACTTGTTTACAGCAAAAACATTTCAGTACAACAAGGTTATCCACGCCACAGTTTCTTATGGTACATTATAATTATATACTGTAATTTTCAAATTTCTCAGTACAAAAAAATTCACACGTGAATTCTAATTATGTTCAAAAGCTTATATATTAAAAATGTCCAATATAATATAAAATGAGCCAATGTAAGGATGTCTAAACTGAAGAGTTAGATTGATATTTTCTTTAGAAAGGAACAGATAAGATACAATAAAAAAAAATTGAAAATAAACAGTGCCTTGTATGGCCTCACTGAAATACAGTCAAATATGCTTTATATATCTGCATAGTTGATCAACCAGTGGCTAACTACTGTTCTTTGAGATACCTCAGGCCACATTTCAGAAATTTAAGAAAGACAATTCACCTTTCATGGGAATAATTAGACAGGGCAAATACCAATTATCCAGAGACATCACAAGGATGATTGGTTGTTATTTATTTATTATTCCAAAGGGATATATTTCCAGTGATTTTAGGCTACCATCCAACCTTTGCTAATAGTAGAAGGTCAAGATCTCAAAGTAAAAACCTACTAATAATGTGTCAGGGTTCCAAGGAACTGTCCAGTGTACCGTTAATCTTGAATCATGTCAGCTACATTCAGAATTTCTAGAATAAAGAAAATCAACAGGCTAAGTTTCTCCCACTCCTAGTTTTGCTCTTAGTTGGACTTATGTGGGCTGACATAATTGAAAGAATGTGAAAAGAATCAAGTTGATCCAATAAGTGTTTCCTGAGGATTCAGTCCTAACCCAGCAGGACACAGAATACAGTGCAGATAGTCCTTGCCCTAACGTAATTTAGGGGCTAATTTGGGAGATAGAACTTATGCATAAACATTTCAGGAACAGCAAATGTAATCCACTATCAGAAAGTGTCTTGGGACATTGGGCAGTATGAAGCAGGTTTTAGAGGACTGAAAAAGGGTCAGTTATTCCTGCCTACCTGGGGCTGGTTCCCAGGTCACAGATGTTGCAAATGTCAATTGCAAGTATTCAAATTGTGCTCTGAGGTCTTGATGAAAGCTCTGATTTCAGAGAAAAATATCCCTGGCCTCTGCTGATAAGGTTGACTGAGTGATGCCAAATGGAACTTTTGCTTCCATTTTGATCCACAGACCCCTGGCCTTGGAATGGCAAGAACTTGGGTCTTCAAAAAAGGAAAAAAAAAATTGTTCTGGCAAATAGACTCTGCTCTGTTCTGCCAAAAATAGAAAATGGAAGTGCTACCAAGCATGTACTATGGGGGAATTAGGTTAAGAAAAATACATTTGAAGATGAGATTTTTCAATTGCCAAATTTGAGAAAGATGAAGCAGCTCTGATTTCAGATGTTTCCAGCAACACACCACATCAGAAAATAAGCCAGAAACTCAGAGAGAGATCAAGACCCCTGGTGAAATTTTGAAGAAGCAAAGAAAATTCAGGAGTTCTCTCCATTTGGACACTTCTATTTGAAGTATTCCCAAAAAAGGCATGAATTCAAATGCACAGTCTTTAAAAACAAAAGCAATATTCACAGAAAGTTCATTGCTGAGTACTTGCTTTTCCATTGAGGAATAGCCCTGCTGGGTTCCTGGGGGTCTCCCTGCACTCAGCTGTTTCTCATTGACATTCCTGCCAGGAGCTCCCACTGAAGTCAATGTATGGGGCAGAGCATGAAACCACGCCTGTGAGTTCGCACCCAGAAAGGGTTGCCATGGCATACTCCCACTACCTCTTGAAGAAGGGAGTGTTTGCTTACCAAATGTCAACCTTCTTGATTCTAAGAATCGACTTCCCTCTTCATTGGAGGAATAGCTGACATTTTCTTCAGGCTAATGGCTGCAAATTAGAGACAACCAGGGGAGAGGGGGAAGTTCATAAAAAAAAAAAAGAAAAAAAAAAGCTTTTTACAACATCTTTTATAAACTGTGACAATTGCATCTTGATAATTATTCATATAGCTTCAAAGGTTTCCGGAGTTCAAACTGAGGGAGCATGATTCATAAAATTTAAATAGTAGCAGGTAAAGTCAGATCTGTGACAGGGAATAGGAGGCTGCCACCGTGCAATTAGAGATTTCTACATCATCGGGCAGAGAAGGTGAAACTAATTAAAATGGCTTTAACTTTAGGCCATGGCCTTGCTCCGGAGGCTTTAAAATGCTCTCAAAATTTTAGTTAACATAGTTAAAATGATTCACTCAGATGGAGAGCCAATTCTTTCAAGTAAAAGTTGTGAATGGGTCACATAATGTGGACTTTGGACATAAAAAGTTAGAAAAGTATGCAAGTTATGACCCACATAGGCAGGACATAATGACCCAAGAGATCTTCTCTCTGAATAATAGTTAACACACATCAGACCTCCTGTGAACCCTGCATGGGTACCCATTAAGTTCCTACAGGGACTCTAGGAGGTGGTCATTATACTCATTTGTATGTGGGAACTCCAGAGTAGGCAGTCAAGGAAATTGTCTAGTGTCAGACAGCTGATAAGTGGCATAGACAAGGACCCTAATCAGGTCTTCTAGCACCAGAGTCTAAATTCTGCGATGTCTGTGGAGGGCATGCATGATTTCCTGATTTAAAAGTACGCTGTAGGTAGCAGTGCTTTGTAAACTAGAGACACTGTTACAACAGTAATGAGAAGAAGAACATAAGAGAAAGCATGAGAAAAAGAAAGAGGAAAAGGTAGTGGAGAAAGAGAAAATGGATAACATGAAAAAGGAGAAAGAGGGTAGAAACCTCCTATGTACCAACAACATCCAGGCTAACATGCTCAGCCTAGTGAGCCTCCTATCATGCTCTGTGCTTATCATGTAACATGATTTCCTAAGATAATTGTCCAGCACAACCCTCCATTCCAGCCAATGACACTCGTGACCCAGAGACAGTATTTATTACTTCTAATACTTGCTGCCCCAAAGCATCCTGACTCCCTCTTGCAAACTTCCTCTATACATACCTATTGCCCTCATCCTTCAAAACCCACCTCATCTAACACATCCCGACAAACCTTTGCTGGCTACTCCCCCTTTCCATAACTTTGCAAAAACTTTGAGAACCACAAAATTTGAGGATTTGACCACCTTTAGACATTCTGTAGTTAAAAATCACTCATTTAACAAATGAGGCCCATAGAAGATTGACAGTATGCGCATGGACAGAAGCTAGATGTGGCAGAATGACTTCTAGCTCTCCATCTGTTCCATATTACTGTCCCTAATTGTACAGCTGACTGCTTTAGTCTTCTCTCTCTCATGAAACCGATGCCCTCAAGAGCCAGGACCTGTCTCATCTTTGTCTTCTCTACTAAGCGCAGGATGGTCTGGTGCTGAATGTGATTGACTGATTAAGAATGAATGTATGTCTCTTTGGATATCTAAAGACTGTTTAAAACCTGTGGCTGACATTAAAAAGAGACCATCAGCTCAGCTCTAATGTAGAATAAATATTTCTCTAGTATTTACCTAGGAGCCATTACAACTCATATCTGTTAGACATAATCTTCAATTTTTAAAGTATATGTGTCTTTTAATAATAATCTGAACCAATGCATCCTCATTAGCCCTTTTTGTGTTCTGTTATGCAAACAGCATCCTTGTCTATTTCTCAGGGCAGCAGGAATCTCATCTAGTGACAACATATATGAATTTTTCTTCCTTACAACATTTCTCCACAAATGGTAAATAGAGCTAAGGAGCATCATAAACCATACCATCAGAGGCACTCATTAAATGCTTGTTGGCAATTGATCAAGATTAATGTGTAGGTATGTTCACTGGACAAAGTGCAGGAAAGGCTCTTACTTATTAAACATAACAAATTACAAGGAAATAAATCGGTTCATTACCTTTAATTGGAGCATCCCCAATTGACCACATTATCAGGGTCAAATACAACAAATAGATATGAACTTGGGGAGAATATCATTTTAGGTTATACATTTATCCATTATTCCAAGAGTAGGATTACTAACAAGTAATAATCACATACTGAAAAGCATCACTTAGAGTGTTGGGAAAATAGAAATCACAAGAAAAGGCAGGAGGATGAGAGGCAGGCCACACAGACATGAAGAGGCAAGAGAAAGTCCCTAGTTGTAATGGGCACGGGCACTCTAAGCACTTTCCAAGAGGCAGGTGGAGGGGAGCAGGAAGTGGCTGTTCTGTGCGCTCTTTCATACACATTACCTTGTTTAATATTTACCATGCACCCTTGAAGTAGATATTTCAGACCTCATTTTACATGTGAGTACAATGAAATATAAGGAGGTGAGATTGACTAAATTTATACATGTTGAGCCTGAGTCCAAACCCAGACCAACATGACTTTGGGTATCATGATGGACATTGTTGGGCTCCAATGCAATGTCAAGGATGATCTTTGTTCACAGAACAGAGCTATTGGGCAGCTTTGCATTTCAGTGGACTCTGTGCTTCTTATTAGCACCAGGGAGTAAATTTTGAGAGTCCAGTGAGCTCTTGGCCAGTGATTACTTTAAAGGTGGGCAATGAAGCCAGCCAAACAAACTTGAGGGGCAGTGTGCTCTGGATGCTTCTTGGACGAGTCTTCTTGTTTTAAACAAAAGGATCCCAAAGAAGAGAGACACTCTTTGGCCTTTGGTTCCTATTGTCACCTCCAATCAAGAGGAATATAAGTGACCTGCTGATGTTACAAGGGAGAAAGGATGAAAAGTACTGTGTTTGGATACATGATGCCACCACTGAACTGCTGAATTCACTGGCCTAGGACTTCCCTAGGTCCGCGGCCTTGTTTCATGAAAAATAATGCTTTTTTTTTTTTTGCTTAGACGACTTTTAGTTCTGTAACTTCAACCACTTCTCAGATGCAAATTTGTGTCTTTTCAGCAAAACTGAGTTGCAATTAGAAATTAAACATCCTTGCCTGAGAGAGTTCATCAGGCAAATTTCAACTGTCCAAAACATGCGATGGAACAAGTGTCTCAAAGAAAAGAGCAAAGGACAGCGGAACAGGAAAGTGATGAGCGTGTTTACAGTGACTGTGCTGGGACAAAGGCTTAGCACCCACAGCACGTTTCACCTGTAATGACACCTTTCCTCCAGGAGCTTAACGGACTTAGTGTAGAGGGAGGCCTTTGTTTTGGGTAGCTCCTGGTGAATGCATTCCCTTTGGCCCTTTAGTATTCCCTCCCAGAAGGTAGCAGCCCTTTGGAATGGATCCAACCCTGCAGAAAGGAGTGAAAATTGGCCAAGCAGGAAACGTGCCTTGCCATCCCCTCCTGCCTGCACATTCTGTGGTCTACTGGCATTGACCAGATAACAGAGGAAATAAAATTACCTACTATTTTAGAATTGGTTCTTTGAAAACTACTGTGGTGGGTCCCTGAGAATTGGCAAAACCGATCCGGGTTATTACAACTCCTTTTTCTTTTTGGCATTGAGATTGAACCCAGGAGTGCCTAACCACTGAGCCACATCCCTAGCCCACTTGTTTGTTTGTTTGTTTGTTTATTATTTTGAGACAGGACCTCATTAAGTTGCTGAGGCTAGCCTTGAACTTGCGATCCTCTTGCCTTAGCCTCTCGTGTTGCTGGGATTACAGGGGTGCCCTACCACATCCAGTTACTGCAACTCACTCTTTTAAGCAAAATGAGCTCTCCCAGGTACTTCTACTGAGACACTCTGGGCATATGCAAAGAAAGAAGTATTAAAGTTGGTCAGAATTATAGATCCACAGCAGAATTTCTGGGAAATAAGACCATATGCAAATATAAACATATGTACATATAAACAAAGCAAGAGAACCAACTTGAAAAAAAATCAGGGAGTGCAGACTGGAATTAATGGAAAAGAATAGAGACTTTCAATGTGAGTGCAAATACTGACCCATTGCCCTAAAGCTGTGTGACCTTTGGTAATTTATCCAGAACGTTTTCACTTTTAATAGTCATTAAAAGTTTTCACTTTTAATGTCTGTTACACATTGGGGAACTGGTGCTGACCTCACAGGAGTGTTCTGAGGTTTAGTGACATCATTAACTTATTTTCTGAACACTTACATCATATTTGCATAATGTCAAGCAGGAGCACATCCTAGGCATGGATTAGCTCAGTCAATTCTCACAACCCCAGGAGGTGGTTATTTTCTTCCTTTCCCCAGGTTGCAGATGTGGAAACTGAGGCCAAGAAAAGGACAGATAACTTTCTGAAAGTCATGCATCTAGCAAGAGATGAAAACAGGAACTGATCACAGCTTTGCCTACTGCCTTCACTGGAGAAGCCTCCCTAGCTCAAGGTCTCCCTTCGCAGCCTCTTGGGAATCTCTTCTTTCCATAGTTTCAGTTCTTGCCTCACCTTCAGGAATTCTGAGCTATGACCCATTCTATCACAGTGTACTCTTTGGTTCCTGTTAGAGCTTTGTTCCTTTTAACAACCAGGCCCCAAATGGAAGTTGGTGGTACTGTATCCAAATCTCAGCCTCCATTTATCTTAACGGGATTGTTTCTGCTGGTGAAGTTATTTCGAGTTCAAGTTGTAAGGCCTGGTGGTGCCTCTAATCCAGGTAGTGGAGAGGCTGAGACAGGAGGATTGCTTGATCCCAGGAGCGCAAAGTCCTCCTGGGCAACATAGAAGACCAGGCACCATGAATCTCAACAAAATCCCCCAAACCAAAAAGTTCACGTGAAGCCTTAATAAAAGAAACCGTTGAGAAAAAGGCATACAAATTGTCCACTTAGAGGTTATCAGTGAGCTGGGATAGGCATGCCTTTTTGCACTCTGGGTCCCATAATGCCCTCCCTGCTACCTCCTGGGCTCAGCCAGTCATATTCCTTTCTCTCCATTTGCTACCTCCATTTCCACTTTGTGGCTGCGGGGAAAGGGCCTGGAGCTATGTGCTAACACTCAACCACTCCTATTCTACCCCTGAAAGTGACACAGTCCATCCAGCAGCTCACATGGCTGGTCCTTTTGGCTGAATGGTCCTGGTAGCTAACCAAAGACCACCCGCTCTTCTCAGCTCAGTACTGCAGTGTGAAGCAAGAAATACCAACAGAGATATGAAAAATGTGGCATATAGGTGTATTAAGAATTGTAATGCCAAAAAAGTACATGTATAATGACATAAATTGACGTGAACATACTTTATTTATAGAGATATGAAAAATTGTGCTCTATATGTGTAATAAGGATTGTAATGCATTCTACTGTTGTGTATTTTAAAAAATAATAAAATCAATAATAATAATAAAAGAAAATGCTCTGTATAGAGCATTTTGGCTCTGCCTTCCCCAGGCAGGGTGAGAACTTTGACCTATGGAAACCAAGATGAGGTCTGGGCAGAATGTCGACATCCCTTTTAGCTCTGTGTGAGGCAGGTTTAGGAGGACTGGCCCAGGAGATTCCTTCTCTGGAGCTTGCCTTATTAGCTGTCCCACTCCCTGCAGATCGACTCCAGGGCGAAGAAGCCCACACTGAAGGCTAATCATACCTTCATCTGAATTTATGAGCTACTGGGTCTGAAAATCTACTTTCTAACTGACCACGTATCTACAAAGTATTGTTCTTGGACACTGTCTGCATGCCCTGAATTATGTCAAGCATTACAAATATCTACAAAACTAATGTTATTATCTTCATTTGTCTGTCTTTCCAAATAGACAGCAAGATCGTTATGGGCAAGGGCAGGATAATAAACATCTCTGTATTCCCAATGCCCAACACACTGTAGAGCATATAATAAGTGCACAATAAAACATTCATTGAATCACTAAATGAATGAGTAAGCCTGTGAATTCTCTTTGGAAAACACTAGTTCAGATCTCACTTTCCTTTCTTCTCTTTGGGAGAAAATGCCTTGGCTATAACAACACGTAATTGATAAAAATGACGAACAAAGCACATTATAAAAATTAGCATGCAATCAATTAATGAAAAATACCCTGAGGCACTTTATTTGGAAGTTGTTAAATGTATATGCTCTATAGACTACCAAAGAAGAAATATTAAGTGTTCTGTTTACTTTTTCACAAAGGCTGTTGGATAGATGTATTTCTGTCACTTGTATGTATCTCAAGTTCTAGGCTGTTTGGGTGAGCAAATATATTATAGTTGATGCCTTAAATGCTATAAAATTACAAAAATGAAATAGAAGACTTATAGCCTAGCCAAAGAAACCCCTGCAAGGCCACATAAACACACTGTGTTGTGTTCTTAAGATGCTTCTTCCTTTTCTCCTTTGATTCCATTTCTTGCAGCCAGCTGTCATCTTCACGGTTTTGATCCTCTGCATGAATTTTTGGTCTCTGCCTCCTCTCATCCTTGATCTCTTGTGCAGAGTGTCTCCAGAGAAATCAACTCTAGGGGGATGCCTCCTAGCGATCAAGTAGTAAATGACCTGAACATCTTTCTACACCTACCTACCTCTAACAAGTTACCAGACATGTGGCTTTTTCAACTGAATGGATGCTACGTTGACCTTTTCCTAGGATCATTCCTGGAATTTGCTTCAGCAAAATTCAGAGGTTACTTTCAGGAGCTTCGTAATGGGCTGCTACAAGTTGATGACATTTCACCTTGGTTTCCTTGAGAAAAAGCAACCATGCACTTAGTTTCCACATGTAAGCCAAGTTCACTTTTTGATGCCAAGCTGGCAACAATCATGGTTCTTGATATTAGTCTGCGAAAAGGAAAAAAAATCATCAGAAGGAGAGTTTCTAATTTATTGCATCTCTCAAAAATAAGTAGCTGATGGATTATTATTATTTTTTTTTTTCCGGAGTACAAGCAACAGGTTACATGGATACTTGCTTGAGCAAAACTTACCTTGCCAGTCATTCAGATCTCCAGCAGTTAACATAAAGGTTTTAAGATAGAAACGGGACTATTTAGCCTTCATTAATCATTCATACTGTTCAAACACATCATCCAGTAACTGAAGAGGGGTTAATGGTGGCTAAGCCTGAGTCTGTTGTCAAAAGTAGGTTTAACTTTCTATGAACTCACTGGACACAAAGAATGCTGCCTGCTTACTATTCCAAATGTCACCAGCTAGGAGCAAACGGATGACTACTAATGGTAATTAAATACCTCTGAATCCATTTGTACCAATAACAAAGAGTTACTGTCAGAACTTGAATGAGGTCCATCTGCCCATTTTAAAAGAATGTTAACATTATATAAGTGATAAAGCAGACAGCAACAACAAAATAAATAGACAAACAAGTAAGTATGGTGATAACATTTCTCTAGATGAACATGATTTCCATGGTCTTTCCTTTGAAAACAAGAGATTAATGAAAATATTCCATGGGCTTTCATTGTTTCAAACCACTTAGACCCATGAAGTAATTGAAGGTTTTCAAGGACAGTTCTTTCAAAGCTGTGGAAAAGTTGTTTGAAATTCCATTTGATTTGATTTTTTTTTCTTTCTGCCTTACAAATTTCCTGGATTTAATTTCTTCTGTTTGTTTATTTATTTATTTATTTATTTTTGTGGTGCTGGGGATTGAACCCAGGGCCTTGTGCATGCGAGGCAAGCACTCACCAACTGAGCTATAGCCCCAGCCCACCCTGGATTTAATTTCTACTACTGATTTTTAAATTTCATTTGCTTCCATTTCTTGAAGTGAAGGGAAGAAAAAAGGGATTTTCTGCTTTTCAGTTTCCAGAGCACTGAACCCCAGCATTGTTGCTTCTTGTACAGAAGATTGGCAGCCCAGGGGGTTTCTTTGGTGGACTCATCTATTCAACTGCTCCTCGGGGCCCTTGCAAAGGGCTGTGTGACTTCTGTTGGATGTCTACATGGTTTCCTCTGCATCTGCATCTTTTTCTATTGTGATGAGACAAAATATGAAAAGATATTGCATGAGAGAAGGAAATGGAGAAGACTATCTCAGTGCTTTTGAAGTACACCTAAAATCCTAAGATAGCAAGAACAAAACTGCGTGGAGGTTCTGACAGAGAGCCAGTATATGTGTCAAACCTTTGGAAAGGCAGTTTCTCATACAGCTCTGGACTTCGTTAAATCACTCAAAGTTTCTTTAATAGCTCTCTTTAGCAAGGAGTTAAAACTACTTATATACCTGATGATAGTTCTAGTGAGCAGAGAAAGTGGCAAGTGAAGAAAAACATTAAGGGCTTTGGTAGCATTTATAAGGTAGAGGTGGAGGGGTGATGAGAACCTAGACATATAGCTATAATCTTACAGAATGCTTAACAGGGTTTTGAGAAAGAAGGGTGAAACAAAGTGTTGAGACACAAAGATCAATGCTAAGAGAGAAAAATGGGTGGATAAAATATGAAACAGCACCTGTATCAATTAGGTCTTGCTATGTTCCAAATAAGAGAAAAACTGTTCAAAAGAATGGAAGAATATATTGACTTGCATAACTGAGAAGTCTACAAATTAGGGCTGGCTTCAAGTTTGGCTTGATCTAGCTCAACAATGCCCCTAAGAACACTTTCTAACTCTTTGCTCTGTGTTTGTTCACGATGTAAATTTTATTCCAAACCTTATTTTTCTCATGCTTGAAAGAAGGGTGCCAACAGCTCCTGTGATCACATTCTTTCTCATATTTGGGTAGAAAGAAAGTGTATCTTTCTTCTAACCAAACAAAAGTCAGGAATTTCACTCTGATAGGACCAGTTTGGTTTAAGTTGTCAATGGATGTGGGCTTGAACTAACTAACAATATTCCTAATTTAGAATTAGGAATAAAGGGTTAATGACCCCCCCACACACAAAGTACAAAATGATGGTGTGGGAGTAAAAATAATGGAGCTGATGTGGCAAGGCAGTCTACAATGTTTGCCTGACCTGAGCGAATCTTTTCTGTGTGCTTCCTGAGAAAGGAGACATTCCATCAAATAAATGTTTTCCCTAATCCATAACAGTTATTCTGGATTTGTAAGATTTCTGAAAGTGTAGTTCATGGACCAAAATTATAAGGGTTTCTTAAAAGCAAATTCCCAAGCCTTTCCCATCACTTTGTGAATCAGACTCTCTCTGATTGGCAGCTGAGAGTTTGCATTTTCAGCAAGTTCCCTGGGGGACTTTCATGTCCACTGAAGTTTGGAGATCACTGACTTCCTAGAAACTTGCCCAAAGGTAAAGGTATTTTTTTCACCTAATTAAAAAAGAATTTGAGAACTGATTAAATAGATACCTTCATATCTTATTAGAGTAAGAATCATTCTTATAGTACATTTGTGAACTGTCATGTACCAAATAACCATCAAAAGTCACACCCTGGAAATATCTCACATTAATATGAACCTTATTTTTATTACTAAAATGCAAATCTTTTATTAAAACTATTTGCAAAATGATTTGTGTAGTTTATTTTCACAAAAAAAGGGAAAGAACTAGCTCTTTAGTATCATGCAGCTCAAAAAAAATCATGCACTATATTTTTCTCTTTTGAAGAGATGTTTTTGGAATTATCCACAAAAACCATATCTTAACTTCCTTCTGTTGCCAATAGTGGGTAATTACCATATTTATAATCATTTACTGAGAGAAATGATTCCCCACTACACTTGGAAAACTGGCAAATAACTTGAAATTCATTTGGTGTCTTTATATCAAGTAAAAATTCATTTTATTCTGCTGAAAAAGGTGAAAAAAATTAAATTTTGTCCTCTGATCCTTGATTTACAGGTAAAATTTTCATCACAAAATTGGTTTTATTTGGGTTAATGTTGTTTCATATGCTGAGTAGATAAATAACATTATCTTTACTCTAATCCCAGTGATAATGGTGACTCTCCAAGCATGAAGGTCCTGAGTGAGTTCTAAAGAGGTGGTGCTTTAGGGACAAGATTTCCATGTGAATTACGTGCACAGATTTTAAAGTTTTTTATTGCATCGTGTGTGCAATCTATACCAGACTCTGCTAAATACTGAAGATACAGCCATCAACAAAACATACATTGCACCTGCCCTCAGGGAGATCACCATCTGGTACTGTGCTGTCCAATACTGTAACCAGTAGTCATCAATAGCTCTTTACATTGAAGTTCAACAAAATTAAAATTCAATTGCTTGTTTGCACTAGCCACATTTCAGGTGGTCAACACCCACATGTAGTTGGTAGTAGTTGTCTTAGCACAGATATATAATATTTCCATCATCACAGAAAATTCCATTGAACAGTGCTAGTGGAATAAAACAGTTTCCAACCAGGGTTCCTCCACTTCATAGTTGTATGAACTTGAAAAAGTGACTCAGTTTCTCCAAACCTCAATTTCCTAATTCGTAAAATAGGGATATGACAGCTACATCAGCGATTTAAGAGGGAGGATCACGTGAGAGAAGTAGTAGGGTCTGGGCTGCCTTCTCATCTTCAGCAGTGAGTGCCCTGGTGCTCATGAGAGTGGGTTATGCTTCTCTAATTGCAGCTCCAAGACCCTGGAAGGAAGGTCAAGAGAAGATGGGCCTTTGCTGTCATCCCCTTGTCATTCAGAGTATATTTCAGAGAGTACCTGGTGAGGTGCTTTGAATGTCTTATGTCTGTTTACTTGAAATGTGAACTGCAAAAGAATCAATAATCACTCTTTCAATACATAATTCTGCAACTAAGCACGAGAGAATTTTGAGAACCAATTAACTCTTTTTATATTTTTAGTGTTAAATGATTAACTGAGGGACATAAAGATATTGTGGTTTCAAAAATATATATTTAAGTAAATGGGTGTCCTTAATTGAGTGAGATAATTAACATTATTTTAGGAACTTGGGAGGCTGAGGCAGGAGGATTGCAAGTTTGAGGCCAGCCTGGGAAATTCATCAAGACTGTCTCAAAACAAAACAAAACAAAAATCAAAAAAGTGGTAGAGCACTTGCTTAGCATGTGTAAACTCTGGGTTCAATCCCAGTACCGTTAAAACAAAGAAAACACGCACACACACAATTTTAGGCAAAGCTGCCTGCTAGTTCAGGGTGAAAAACAGTTTTATCTAACCAATTGGTAGAAAATTCCTAGAGCTTTTTGGAAGGATGGAATGGAAATCAGAATGCAACAAGAAAGAACTCAGCCATTGGCTAGTAATGTCTGCCATGGGCAGGCATTAGGGAGAATTGGCTGCACAGTTTATACATTTATCTACCTTTTCTCAAGGACAAGTTGATTACAGAAACAAGCAGATTTCTTGTTTTGAGACTCTTGCTAATTGCAGCCATCTTCATAGATTAAAGCTTATCTGTCTGAGGTCTAAAATCACCTTAAGCCTATTTTATTTATACTTTAATCCCATGAGCCATTGGCTATGCCCTCTGAAAATGAGCCTACAATATAAAATCCTGTACTACTTGAAGGCAAGGAGCCGGGACTGTGTTTTCCGTTTCACAGTCCATTAGTTAGATCAGATGACAACTTTCGAGATACATAATTGATACTATTACTTAGCTCTTGAATGAGTGAAAAGTGGAAGAAGTAGAGACCTAAAAAAAATCTTCATAAAATGCAATTGCACCATGTCACTCTCTACTCAGGAGCCCACAGGGACTCCCTACCGTAAATAAGCACCTCTTTGAGTTTCGCCTCACCCCATGTTGATAGCCTCATTTTTGATAACTCACCAATAGCAATAGTCCACTGCAGAATATCCAAAAGTCATACTGCGCCCAGCTTATTTTTCTCCATAGTTTTATGTATGTTGTCTTCATCTTTCCAACCAGGTTATTTGCATTTTAAAAATAGGGTCAATTTTCTACATCTTCTAAACTGCACAGTGTGTTGATTCTACTGCTTAAGTGGGCACAAAATGGAACAATCCTTGAAGATACAGCCTTCTTAACATTCAGTGGACTCAATAAATATCCACTGATCTTGTTTGTTGATTACAGTATTTCAATAAAATTTTGATTGACTCCCTGATTAAAAAGAACCAAGCCGGGTGCCGTGGCACATGCCTGTAATCCCAGCAGTCTGGGAGGCTGAGGCAGGAGGATCGTGAGTTCAAAGCCAGCCTCAGCAACTTAGTGAGGCCCTAAGCAACCCAGAGAGACCCTGTCTCTAAATAAAACATTAAAAAGGGCTGGGGATGTGGCTCAGTGGTTAGGCACCCTTGGGTTCAATTCCTGGTACAAAAAACAAACAAACAAACCCCCCCCAAAAAACCCAAGTGCTAAAATGCTAATATTTCTGTTAGAAATTAATTGCAGCAGGAATTCTGTCTGATTTGTATAACATGATGTTGTCTGCAACAGTGATTAATTGGCATTGAAATAAAAGTAAATCATTCTCCTACCAGCTTTCCAGAAGTAGCTTTCCAGGAGAAACCAGAAATCTGATGACAATTTTTGAAGGGTGATTTATAGCATATTAAGTATATCTAACAAGAACAGGGCAACTCTAGGGAGATATCTGTAGATATATTTCATAGCTACAAGTTTGCTTAATAATCACAAATTTGAAATTTCAAACCCTTAATGTGTTAGAAAATTTGACTCATAAACACTTTTACCCCAGTTTAAAGAAATTATATTACCTCAGTATGTTGTAACACAATAAAATAATTATAATAAAATTGAATTTTTAAAACAATTTTTGGGATGAATTAAAATTATATTAGAATCATTTCCAACTTAAATATTTGCTCATTTGCTTTTGTCCTAACTAAAACCATAAATGATTTAAAGGAGAAAAATTGAAAAAGGGTGTCCACCCTTTTAAAGCAAATATTAATTTTATTAGCAGAAGAGGGTGACATAAGAATTGCTAAATATAAAAGAAAACAACTTTGTTTAGCAACAACTAATAGTCAGGTGCAGAAAAGAAATTGTTTTTGTTTGTTTGTTTGTTTGTTTGTTTTTTTGAGGTACTAGGGATTAAGCCCAGGGCCTTGCACATGCTAAGTAAGCGCTGAGCAACGTTCCCAGTCCTTTTTATTTTGAGATATGGTCTCACCCAATTATCCAGTTTGGCCTTGAACTTGAGATCCTCCTGCCTCAGCCTCCCCAGGAGCTGGAATTACAGGAGTGTACCACCACACCGCAACAGAAATGTAAATTTATAATATTATTCATGACTATGAGGACAAGTTATTCCTAGTATATCACATTTAAATCATAGAAATAGTAAAGAATTTGAGTTCTGGAGATGGGAAAGCATATGATTCATACTCTCTCTTCTTCCCTTTCTCCTTTTCATTCCCAAATTTTACCTGATTAGATTAGAGGTACTTTGTTATTCAAAACAACAGATTTACAGCAAATTTCAATATGCAATTAAATTCTGCCATACAAAAGTATAAGGTCATTTTTTATTTTTTGGATGAATTAAGTCTGGTTTGTTTTGGTCCCCTTCCCAATTAGCTAATACCCAAATACTAGGATTAAGTTGTATAAGTAGGAAAAGTTGTGACTCTGGTCTTACTCAACTACCCGAGGCCACCCAATGCACAGGTTATACTGTTTGTGACACCCTGTCACCTTAGTAACTTCTGTTTACACACACACACACACACACACACGCACGCACACACACGCACACACACACACACGTCCCTTGGAAAGTCAGGGATCTTTTCACAATATCCTCTGTAGGCTGTTATAGCATGTCATAGCAGGTCAAGCCTCTAGTGTCATTTGTCAACTTACTTGATTTTTTCCACATTTGCCTCTTGAAGACAGGGGAGATGTTTTTGATTGGGAAGAAGTTTTATATGTGTTGATTTAATGAATAGAATAGGTCAGTAAAATTTAATTCAAAATTCTTTGGGAATATTGAATAAACAAATCCAGTCTTATCATTAGATCATGAACTCCTTAAAAGCAAGACCTGCATCTGACTTGCTTATTAATCCTCGTTCATACTTGGCAATCTTCTGTACGCTGAGGCATAGAATTGTCACTTTCAGGAATAATCAATAATTATAATAAGGCCCTGAGTATTTCTTAACTAGAAAAGTGGGGACACAGAGAAATTGGTTTTCTCAGTAGAGGATATTCATTTGTTATTTTTGCATAAATTTTTGGTGGATGCTTCTAAAGCAGGATTTCTAAAACTTGTCTGATAGTGAGAATCAACTGAGCAGCCTTTGCCGAGAAGCTAGCTCTTCTGTTCCTACCCTGGACCTACTACCCCAGGATCTCCAGGATTGTTGCATTTTTCTCAACTGATTTCCCTGTGACCAGGAAGGATTGAGATGCTATTCATACAACTTGAAAACAGTTTCTCTAAGCACTTTTGTTATTACCACATTTCACGATCAAAATTATGGATTTTCTCTTTTCCTCAGATCATACAAAGTACATTGTAGCTCAGTCCATTCAAATGATTCGAAATAATGAAAAATTCTAAATTAGTGGCAGTCCATAATAATCAAGATTCTTTTGTGAGCCCAATTTTCTGATTTGAGCAGCCTCGATCTGTTCAAATGAAATCTAAACACAAGCTCAAAAGCAGGCAATGAAATTTAAAGAGCATCCCGTCCTAAGCTTTTGTGCCAGCACAGTTAAGATCACACATTAAATGTGATCTTCACTAGGGACAGATGATGCCGTGTGTCAACTGAGACCACGTAAATCTCCCTCGCTCCTCTGTAGTTGGTTACAGGAATTGTTTTTCAGAGAGCAGTTTTGTATGCTATGTAGTTGCTGTGAGCGACTTTCCGAACACTGCAGGTATATATTTACTTGGTAAAAAGTACATTTCATTAACAAGTTAAAAAACAAAACAAAATGTAAACACACTAGCACTTGAGAGTGTCAGTGCTCCATGCCCCAGATGTCTTTTTTTAGAAATCCTTCTGAATACTTAAAGGTTCAAGGAGGATGATCTTACCAAGGAACTGGCCATTCCTACAAACTCATCGTCCCTACCAGGTAACTCTTTAACCTTCTTCCTTGTACACCAAACATGTACACAGGGGTCTAACAACTCCCTGCCACCACCATAAAGCAGATTATACGAGGAACAAAGGACATTAGCCTTCCGGTGCTGAGGAGCGAGGTAACCTGCAGAAACTCACAGGAGACAGAACAAACAAGGAAGAACTAAATGACTAATGAACAGGACAGGAAACCAAACCAGAAAAACAAACAGGCCGAGAAAACAACTGGTGATCAAACAAAGGAGCAGAGTGATTCTATGGATGAGTCTGGAGTCTGGCGTTCACCTGGGGCCCACCTGCAGAACAGGTGAAGGGAGGCAGCCTGAGCTGAAGTTTTTTGTGGGTTCCAGTTCCCTCTCCTCTACACACTGAAACAGGTGGGGGTGGTGAACCAAGCCAGAAAGTCTGGCTTTTTCCCTAATGGATGATCCATAAATATTTTGTTATCAAGAGTCCAGAGATAGGGCAGTGGTTATAGCTAAATGAAGCATCTGAAGGAGGGACTTAAACTTTAATATTCATTGAATCAAAAAACTCTCATTTGCTGTGTAATGAGGTTAAACTATAGCCACATCAATGGTTAGGATGACAGAGTGAAAAATAAGTATTTGTAATATGTTTGCAATAAAAAAATACTTTCCTTGGGGGCTTAAATATAAGTGGACACCTGTATATTAAATGAAATGAACAATTATTTATTGAGCACCTACTCCAAGCAAGGTATTGTGGTTTGGCCCTTTGTGGAACCAGCACCATAAAATATATGTATTAAATCTATCAAAGACACACAAACCTGACAGTGATGCTGTGTGTGAAGTGCCTCTAAAGACTGGTTTGATTAACATTTGCTTCCCCCAGATGCTCATCTGAAGAGTGCTGAGGGTGGGGTGGAGGTGTAGGTGGGAAATTGTTGGGGAATATTCAAAAAGATTGATTCTTTCTAAAAGGGAACACAATGAATTTGCCACTTTCTGACTCATCTATAGCTCTTCATCGTGGAAGTATCGAAATTCTATTTTCCTAGTGAAATTATATTTGTCCTGCTTGAAAACACTCTTGCAAATTTGCTTAAGGAAAAAATCTTTAAAAGTAAGTTAGAATCATTTCTATAGTTCTTAAATTTACGTGGATCAGAGGGTGAAATGTTTTTCATGGCTACTGAGCCAGAAATGAGGTAGATGCACAAAATTCAAGCCACGAAATCTTTTACGTATTTCCAAAAGTGGAGCATGAGTTTGGCTCCTCCGTTTCAGGAAGGCAAGGAAGAGGGAAATCAAGCCAGTAACAAGATTCATATATACATGAAAGCAAAAGCAAACTGGCTTCTCAAATACAGAGCCAAAATGTGGTTACTGAGACAAGGGAGATATCTCCCACAGCTGCTCTTAGAATTTTAATGGAACAAATAATATCTACATAGCTCCCTTGTGATAAACGCTGCTGCACCATTCTCTTATTTATTTATTTATTGGTACCAGGGATTGACGCAGAGGCACTTAACCACTGAACCACATCTCTAACCCTTTTTTAATTTTAATTTTTTAAGATGGTCTCTCTGTAAGTTTCTTAGGAGCTTGATAAGTGGCCAAGGCTGGCTTTGAACTTGCAATCCTCCTACCTCAGCCTCCCAAGTGGCTGGAATTACAGGTGTGCACCAGCATACCCAGCTTCATTCTCTTATTTTAAATTTAAGCTATTTTGATGAATTGTTTGTGTTTTCATGAACATTGAATACATTTGGGGGCAAAGTAAGAATGTGGAGAAAGAGAAAATATACCTATCAGAGTAAGTAAATGGAGAAACAGCTTCTTGGAGACCCATTTTTACTTGGTTTGCTAAATATCAGCTTACTCTCACAGTGTTACTTTTTAAAATAGATACTTTGAGAAAAGCTTCTTCATTCTTTAAAAAAAAAAAAAAAAAAAGGTCTTTTTGGATTTCTGTACCAGAGAAACACAAAGCTGTGGCTTTCTTAACCCTGAGAGTTCTGAGCCCACCCCTGCGGATGCTCAAGAAAAGGGGCTAAGTCCTTCTCTCTCGATTCATGTCGACCTTTATACACACCACACCGTGGAGAGAAGCTTGGAACTTGCACTTATTAAAAATAGTCTTTTTTCTCCTCCTTGGACATTTGCTGTTTTCCCAAACCTGCTCTGTACTTTCCCATCTCTGCATCTTTGCCCAAGTGAATTCTGTCTGTCCCAGAAAACTATTTTCTCCTGCCTTCCATCTGCTTATAGAAATCACACTCCCACACCCCAGGTCCATCCAAATGCCATTTCTTGCAGGAAGCCCTGTACGGTTACCCAAATGTGATCACCCCCCTGTCCAAATCTCTCAGTGTCCCTCAATTAACATAGCACATGAACACATTCTTCCTTGCTTTGTAGGCACCTATAGATAAGCATTGTTTTCGTACTTTGATCGAAAGTTCCTTTACTTTTTTTGTAATTTCCTGTGAATCTGTAATTATTTCAAAATAAAAAGTTATGTTAAAAAAATACCCAACGAAACATTGAATTGAAAAGAAAAATCCCTGAGAGTATTTATTCAGTTTTTTTACATCCTTTCCCTAAGGGTTGAGAACAGTGACTGTCCCTAAGTAGTAGACCTTTGGTGAGGGACAGTGGAGTGAATGTCCATGTATAAATATAGAAGCAGTGCCTGCAGGGTGGAGAATGGGATTTACACCCTGGGTTTGGGTCTTTTCTTTTCTTCCTACTTGGGAAAATATGAGGCGAATCATTTAGTATTTCTAAGCCTCAATTTTTCATCTGTCAACAGGGAATAATAAGTTACTTCACTGGGTTATTGTGAGAATTAAATGAGATAATGAATGTGCTAGTATTTCATTAAGTGTCAGCACTATGCCAGTTTAGTTATTATTAAGATCTGTGTAAAGCAATTCTACACATCACCTTTGGAGTTGCTCTTGGTGCCAGTAAGTTGTAGGTGGTGTAATTCTAAGGCAGCCCTGGTTTGACACCTCTTTCTATCTCCTTGTCATTCTTTATGACATCCTATAAGCACTCTTTCTCTTTCCATTCCTCCCAACAGTTCCCGGAATGACCTGCTCTATCCTTTCCGATAAGAGTTAAAAATAGTTCAAACAGAAAAATGAAGCACCTTCATAAAGTTGTGCTCCAGGAAGTTTAAAACATGAATTTATATTAATAGTCAAAACATGTTCAATTTGGTATATTTTCTGAACATTGTTGTCCTTATACAAAATGCTTGTAGGAATTCTCTGATTTATGAATGCCACCACATAAATATTTCATTTTCAACAAGGGTTCTGGAACATACTGTGACAAATTCACACATGGTCTAGAAGGTGCTGGAGGAGGCCGCTGGAGATCCCTTAGGAGGGGACAGTGAGGAATTTTGTGGGGTAAAACTTCTCAAGCCAAGAGAATGAGTTCAAAGGACTCCAGCAGCCATAGTACATCACTCTGTGTCTTATTTAGACAGTTCCCTAGCTGAGGCTCCATATTGATAGTGAAAACATTAAACTCATTGAATTACTGAAGACAAATGCTAATAAGTGTAAGCCAGGGATGCTTTGTAAATCCACTGGTAGAAAGTAATGGAGGTGGCTTTGTATCCTTTCCTCTCTGGTTCAGACTACTGGAAGCCAAAGATTCGAGATTTTGCTGCACACCTGAAGGAGCTTATGGTCACCTTGGTGTGACCTATGACCCATGTGGCCAGTGTTAGAAGAAAAAGTGGACTGTAAGGGCAAAGGAGTTGACCTGGTCCCATGGGGTGTATACTATCAGAGTTCAGATCAGGCAGACCGCTTATGGTGGCTCAGGGGACTGCATTCTAGAGTATGCTGGAGACCTACCCTCAAGACACCCTGAATCAGGGAAAGAGCAGAGTTGCCACTACTCTGCCAGACAAACACTGTTAGGTTTCAATTAGTGTAGCTCTCTCCAACCCTCTACCAGACCACGATCTGGGGTGGTATGGGTTATTTCTACATAATTAATCATACTGATCAACTCCATACTGATCAGCTCCGTGATCTGCATTTGCCCATGCCACTCACCTTTGCCACCAGGATCACCGTGAATGCTTGCTGGCCCCAGAGCCATCTCACTGCTCTTCCTTCTCCTTAGCTCCAGCCTCAACTTTTCAGGAAAGAATAGGAAAGGAGGTGGAAAAAGCCTGAGAGGAAGTATCCTTCTGTCACTTTTCCCCTGGAACCAAAGTCGTTCATGATGTGCAGTTTCCAGACAACTAGAGATTCTTTTTACCTGAGCTGTGCTGGGGCTAAGGGGTTTTATTATGATCTAACTTTTTTTTTTTTTAACATAGCTTACGTCATTCTCATGGGACTGTGCAGTTGCTTCTAACCAACCAATTTATTCAGCAATATCTTTTAGACTGAGAGGGATCTATGGAGAAGAACTTGAGTAACTTACTTTATATTCCATAAGAGGGGCACAATTTGTGTTGATTGAATTAAATTGTATAATTCAGGGATCATCTATTTAGCCAGTATAGCCTTGAACTTTTTTTTAATTGAAAAGATATGTTCCTATAATGTACATGGCTTATACTACTAAATTCAGTCATATATCGTCTATCATTCATTGATATAATAAGATGAGGATAATTAACATGATTTTCCTTAATTTGGGTAAGTGTACACTTGGTGGCATTTTTCTTCTATCTCCACTGAGCTTGATAGTTAGATATGATTTCTTTTGTGCTAAAAATAACAAAGATAGTATTTGGAAGAAATCAGAATGGATGGTCTGATAAATTATTTATAGGAATTTCGAGCAGCCTGCCAATCTGTTTTGTAATGTAGTGGAATCTTAATTTTTAATGAAGGAACCTATGAAAATCTGCTGGGGTGAAAACCATGACCTCTAAATGATACCACAGGAGGCCCTCCCTGTTGGGGCCGCACCTTTTCCCATCACCTCCCTAGGGCTTTACCTCCAGCTGACCTTCCCTGGGCCAAACGGAGGGGAGTTGGTTGGTACAAAGACTGACTAAGACAGGAAAGGTGGAGTGAGAGAGAACCCCCGCTCTGAAAGGGGACAAAACAAACCACCTTGGGGGACTATTGTGGGCTGGTTCAAAAGTCTCTTTTGACTAATGCACTGCGCTATTCAACTTTACATCCTTAATCTGTTGTGTCTGTTTTTAATTAAAAAAATAATTGGGGGAAATTAAGGACAATGAGAGAGTATTAGGAATACAAATAGATGAGAGATGAATCAGTCCTACAGAGGGAAAGAGACCGAAGTTACAAGGGTACATGTAAATGTGAATTTGGTCAATCTCATTTTTATCCTTCATGCTTCAGAAAAATACACTAGACTTGAAATGGTCTTGTGTGGTAACTAAATTCCCCAAATAGTGAAGGGACCTTTGTTGTTCAGAGAAATCCAACAGACCTGTTCATTATTTTTCATCCGGGCTCCCTCCTCATTTTCTCATCAGTAAAAAACAAGTCATATTTTTTGGAATTTTTTTTATCGACCATGTTACCACTCTTGAAAAAAATATAATTTTCTCCAACCTTTTTATGGAAGGAATTTTAATGGTTTAAAATCAAATATGTTCATAATGGTTGCGGGCTTTTTTTTCCTGTCATATAAGTTATTCTTGCAGTACTTACACAGCTAATGTCTTATCATCTCTAACAGGATTGAAAGAGTCTTTAATTCAGGTATTTTACGCTTCTGTTTTGAGTTGTTGAATATTAGAACTTATACAATTTTGGAGATCATTTGCTCTAAACTCCCCACTGAGCAGTTGAGGAAAATGAGGCTCAGAAATGTGAAATGGCTTGTTCAAGTTCTTACAACCCCTAATGAAAAAGCTCACACAATAATTCATGTTTCTTTGAATCCTAAACCTTCCTTTCCACTACACTTTCTGTTCAGTACCCTGCAACCCCCACCAGAGACCTGCACACAAGCTCTGAGCCATAAGAAATGTCCCTGAACAAATGCTTCTCTGAAACCCGTGTTCTTCATATGGACTATCTCTACCATTTGAATCACTGGTGTCTTTCTTCAACAAACATTAGGAAAGCACTAGATGGAATAGAATAATACTGTCTTTGACAATGGGGATCTCCCAATTTAAAATAGCAGAATGCAGTGAAAGAGTGATAATACATTTAAGGAAAAGAGGGCAAACCAGCTGGCTACGGAGCAGAAGGGCTGACCTGCATTAATACCACTCGGAGGGGAGTGAGAGACTTCCTTTATGAATGGGGAGAAAAGGAGTTGTGATCTGTTTGTGCAAAATACCAAATCATTTTAGCTAGACAAAACAGAGTTTAGCTTAGCAGACAGGAACGCTATGAATCACTGGGGTGGTGAAGGTGAAACTCCGTTTGATACCCATAATTAGAAAATTGTGAACAGAGATTTTGCTTGTGCAAAATAAACTTTCTGTACTGTTGCAACCTGTTATAGAGAGAGAGGTAGAGGTGGCTTGAAAATTCTTAATGGTTTAAGTTCCCACAGCTTTTTTAAAAAGCTTTATGGATTGAAATATGAATCTATCATCCTGTCTCTGTTTCCAAACGTGCTATATTTACTGGATAATGAACGTGTCTAAGAAATTGCTAGTTATGTGGATAATATTATAAATTGGACATTCATTAAATGCAAACTTATTTTGAGAAGTCATGGCAGCCCCATGGGCTCTCCATTTTGCTATCCACTGAGTGAAAAATATAGTGAATGAATAAAAAATATAGTGAATGGCCCTACTTTCTATGGAGTAAAACAGGGTAAAAATTTAATTACTTCAGCACATCTAAAATCATTTTTGTACTTTAATTGTGATTTTGAAACATATAGTAAAATAAGACAAAGTTGGATAATTAACACCCAGAAACCCAGCCACTCAGATTTAAAATTTTAAACATTTGCCATATTTGATTTATATTCATTTTTTTTCTGCTGAAGTTTTTAAAAGTGAATTGCAGACATCATGGTATTTCACTTCTGAACATGCTTAATGCTAAGTGTTTAATAAGAATACTTTCTATCTAACAATCCAATATCACAGCTAATATAATGAACACATATTTCCTAATATTGCCCTAAACCTAATTCATACTCAATTTGGCCAATATGTATTTTATAACTGGGTTTGTTGAAACCAAGATTCAATTAAGGCCACATGTTACATTTCTCTGTTATGATTCTTATTTTTTTTTTTTGCAATTCAAACCAACACCATCCTTCTCTCTGACCCCACATCTTTTCTTCACATGATATGCTCACCCGTAGAGAAGAAGCAGGTCAGTGGTTCTGTATAATGCCACCTTGATTCGTAGTGATGATTTAACTTTTTCTTCTATTCCTGTGTTTCCTGTAAACTGGAAGATGGTCCTGTTGGTCAGATTAGCAGTATTTCAGAGAAGATCCAATGACTCCAATTATTATATGTACCTGTGAAAAATGAGAGCACATGGCCATAAAATGTCCTGTTACAAGAACTTCATAATAGTTTTAATTACACTCACTCCAAATGTACAATCATTCCAAACTGGAAACACCCCCAAATATCTATCAACAAGACAATGGATAAAACAAAATATAAAATATTCATGCAATGGTATGCTACTTCACATTAAAAAGAAACTAAGTGTGATAAACATATCATTAGGAATAAATCTTTGAAGTATCATACGTAAAGAAGTCATTCCCCCCAAAAATGTTTGTGACATAAGATCTCATTTGTTGGAAGTTTGAGAACCTGAAAATTAATCTATGATGTCAGAAATCAGAAACACACATGAATGACTTTGGGCCTTGACTGTGGAGGGTCATAAGGGAGCTTTCTGGGGTGATGGAAAAGTTCTATGTCTTGATTTGGGATGACAACACGGGTACACAGACTTTGGAAAATTATTTGAACTGCTTTTATTATTTGTATAAAAGAAAAAAATGGGTGAAGCTATATACTACATTTCTCAGGAGGCTCATGGTATTGAATTATCCCACTATTAACATCAGTAAAATAGATTATTGGGAAAACACAAAAGTTGTAAATTCTTATCTTTTGATTCTAAGAAAATCAAAAGATTTTCTGGGTTAGAGCACAGTGAGAATTCTAAGATCATAGACACCCTTTGAAAACAGTCGAATTTTTTTTTATTCATAATTAAACTTAGCTCTCTGAAAAATACCAAGTTTGTTTTTCTCTTTTGTGAGAAAGAGGGGCAATACAGTGGGGATTCCTGAACAGAAAAGAAAATGTCATGTAGTCATCTGTTGTAAAGAGGTGCTGATCCAAAATGATGAGAAACTCAGGTAAGAATGGGAAAGGTCGGGGGGACCCTCCCACCACAAATTACAAAATGCACTCTGCCCGGTGGGGGAAGCTGAGGTTCTCCTTGATTGTGGGACACCCAACAAGAAGTCCCTTTCTGGCTGGGCCCTGACTGGGAGCTTTTGCAGTGAGGCCCCTCTGCAGCCTCCAGCTGGGGCCAACCACACCCATCACAGCCTGACTCTGGGTGGGGAACCGAACCTGAGGAAGGGCGTTGAAGACCTGGCAGCAAGGGCAAGTTCTAGCAGATGGCCAACACTCAAGACTCCTCAGGATCATACCTCTCTGCTGGCTGTGTGAATCTGAAGGCTCACTAAAATGTTTTGTCTTCATAATTCTCAGAGGGATTACTGCTTCATTAATGGCGGTTTAATTATACCATGGAATGAAGCAACATCCACACAGAAAGAAACGCGGGCATCATCTAGAGGGCTAAGGCTTCTGAACCTGGCTTATTTATAATGGTGGGTCTTACTTTGAGAAAGTTTGAGTTGCAAAATCCTAGACTTGAAAACCTGTCTTCCCATGGTTGGCTGGGATGAGCTGGTGGGAGGCAAGGTCACATTCAAGTTGCTGTAGGTAATTTTACTTAATAAAAATGGTTTCCCACAGGCTTCCTGAAATCACCCCTCTGCCCAGAGGCCACCAGGCCTTTCATTTCCTCCCAGCCCCAGTCAGCAAAGCATAGGCCCCACACCACCGAGGCACGTGCACATTTCCTAAGACTGGTTGGGATTTATGTTCTCTTTGTGACATGCACTACTTTAGGAAGTCTTCTTATTAAGTATTCCAGTGTCTTAAAGCTATAATCTTCCAAAAGCTCTCCTTACAGAAAGATAAGGAAGAGTGATTATTAAAACATTTATTGAATGAAAACATGCTCTACCCAAATGTTAAACTATAAATCAAATTAAAAGGATATTGTCTCACCGCAAACTAAATTATTCAAATATGATAATTCTCTGTAGCTTCATATGATTTGAATCATTGAATCTACTTGTTTACTCACTATACTCTGACTCTACCTAAAATATATTCAAAGAGGCTGAAAAAAATACATGCAATTCCAAAGGAAAAAAATAAAGAGATGGGCAAGTGGAGGTAGAACAAAGACATGGACATGAAAACTGAACCAGAGCAAGGCAAACACATGCCACGTTGTCCTGTACCTGTAAGGGACGAGAGGCAGGAACAGATTTAACCCCAGCTTACTGATCACAAAGAATAAAAAAAAAGAGGCAAAAACCAATACATAAACATATCAAAATTCTCAGGGTAAAATAACCAAATGTTGCATAAGAGATAGTCACTTAGTGGGTCTTTATAAAGAAGACAAGGTACAATGGAAAAGATGTTTTCTCCCCCTTCCTAGTGAGTTTCATTTAACCACTTCTGATATCCCTTGGCATGTAGCTAAGATCATAGTTGGATTTGGGAAAAGCAACAAAGAACTCCTATATCCCCAAACCAAGTGTGGCCCAAGCAAGTGTCCTCTGTGATGACTTGTTTTAGTGAAGTAGATTGGTAGCTGCTTTATCAAGCTATTCCCAAATTTTTCCTTGGATATACCTGTACATTTGTTAAGAGATGGAGAGTGGAGAGTTTAAGGTTATATTCTCTGGCAAGGAGTAAAATAATAGCTTAATAGCTCATCTTTTATTGAGCACTTCCTATGTGCCAGATAGTCTAAGCAATTGACCTGTGTTATCTTATTGAATCCTCATGGCAACCCCAGGAAGCTGTCACTTTCTTTGCTACTGATGAGAGTAGATGAAGATGTATGGGAAGTTCAAAATAGAATTGTTGTTAGGTATTAAGGAATAAAATCTAGGCAGTCTGATGCCACTGTGTTGAACTGACTTCAGGAACGTGTCTCTGGTCGGTTGTTGGCGTAGAGCAGAGCCTAGAGTTGGAAAGGTTTGACTTACATCTCATCAAACTATAGAGTTGGACCAGGGTCAGTGTCTGAGTATACCTATTCTACTTCTACCAATATGATTTTGCCCTTTTTTAAAAAAAATTAATGGTTCAGCTGATATGTAAAAACATAAAAAAGTATACATAATTATGGGGTTGCTATGTGATGTTTTGATACAGATGAACATTGTGTAATGTTACAAGTCAAGGAAGATGTATTTAACTCAAACATAATTCATTTCTTTATGATTTTTTTACATCCATGGGCCATTATTTATTTATTTTCTTTTTTAATTATTTTTTTTGTTTTGCATTACAATTCTTAATATCTTTATGATTAAAAACATTAAAATCCTTTCTTCTGGCTTTTAAAAAACATACAGTACATAATCGCTTTCCATAGTCATCCTACTATACATCAGCACACAGGAACTTCTTGCTCCTATCTAACTGTAATTCAGTACCCATTGGTCAATGTTTCCCCATTCCTGTTCTTTATGTGCCCCACCCCCAACAACCCAGTCCCATCTGGAAGCCTCCATTCTACCCTCGACTTTTATGAGATCTTTTTAGATTCCTCATAGAGTGAGATCATGCAGTACTCATCTTTCTGTGCCTGGTTTATTTCATGTAGCATAATGACTTTCAGTTCCATCCATGTTGTCACAAATGACAGGAGTTTGTTTTCTTTTATGACTGAATAGTCAACTACAGTGCATATGTACTGCAATTTCTATAGCCATTCATCAACTGATGGACACTTAGTTTGTTTCCACTTCTTGGCTTTTGTGAATATGTCTGTTTATTAACAGCCTCAAAAATGTCTAGTAGAAAAGGTCCAGAACAATATACACAAGGAAAAGATAGCTACCCACCTTGTACAGGATACCTTTCTAGAGTGTAGGAAAATTCATTCTTTCCCAATCAGAGAAGTCACCCCCAGTTCCATCATCTAGTTTTAGAGTATGTTAGGTCATCCCCAAAATGCAATTAGTAGCTTGCTAAAATGAACTGACCTTAACAGGTGTTTCCATTTACCTTTAGTACACGGAAAAGTCTTTGAGTCCTAAACCAATGTTTCTCAAATGAGGTCTCTGGACCAGTAGCATCAATATCAGCCGAGAATTGGTTAGAGACTTAAATTCAGGGACCTTGCTTCAGACTTACTGTTTTGGAAATTCAGGAGCAGAGACCCAGCAATCTCAGTTTCAACATGTCCCTAGGTGATACCACTGTGCCCTCAAGTTTCAGAAGTTCTTCTGCAAATCATGGTGGCATCAAGAGCTGCAGTAGGACGTAGCTATTGCATTTCAAGAAGTAACCATGTGTTGGATTGGAAGGCTTTTGGCAATGTACTCTATGTTGGGCCCAAATTCCCTTTTACTTCAATGTGAAAACTGAAGCTCAGGGAAGTAGAGCAATTTGCCTGAGATCACAAAGCAAGTTAATGGGCAAAATGGGCTTGAACCTGCTTTTCCCCAGCTCCTGGTCTGTGGGTTGTTTTCTTTGGCCTCTGACAGTTGTTCTTCTTCAGGGGCAATGTTCCTCTCAATCTTTTCTGTAGTGTCTCCTCAGGAGGCTGCTTACCTGAGTGATGGTTCAGTCGCTAGCTGGAGTCTTTCTCCTGTTCACGTTGCATCCACCTCAGAAGGGAAGTGGGCAAGCAGGTTCTGTGGCAGGGGGTTCAGACCTTCATGGAATCCTGTTCTGTATAAATGGAAACTGCACCAAGCCAGTGATTACTCCTCAGAAATATTAACACGTGATTTTTTTTTTTTAGAAAGAGAGAGAGAGAAGAGAGAGAGAGAATTTTTTAATATTTATTTTAGAGTTTTCGGTGGACACATCTTTATTATATGTGGTGCTGAGGATCGAACCCAGCTCCCCACGCATGCCAGGCGAGCGCGTTACCGCTTGAGCCACATCCCCAGCCCTTTAACATGTGATTTTTGAGGGCTTGTAGAAAGGCTTACATTCTATTCTCTGAAAAACTGCAGAATAACTCAAATCATTAGTTACAAGGATCATCAGGGAATGCCAAAATCCCAAATGTTATCTTTTCGGATTTCTAGCTTTCTGAGTTTTTCCAAAATTTCAAGCACATATGAACCCAAGGAGACAAGTTACTTAACATTCCTTTGCTTCAGTTTCCTTGCCTAAAACAACAGGTCCCTTAAAAAACATGCAAATTAAGTAAAATGATATCTATAAATCCCGGTGCTTCACATAAAATAGATGCCTAATAACTCTTAGTTCATTCTCTCTCCATCTTTCCTGGTCTTGTTGGTGTTCATATCTGATTAGGTGAAGGAAGATACAATGGAATTGTTAATGACTTTTTGAAAGCTAAGAGGAAAAGCTCATTGTCCTATAAGAAGTGGCTAGCTGACATCTCCTCTGATTTTTTCTGGTGGTTGTCCCATGTGCTATGTTTTGAGTTCTTTGGATTCAGACAGCCTAAGCTTTCCTTCATTGCTTTCTCTCATGGGACAGGTGATATGAGAGGACAAATCCTCTACCTCAAAGCTTTCCTGATTGATTTCAGGGGAGTGTCAAGGAACTAGTTCTTGTTATGCTCTTGGGGGTAGATCAATAATTTTTAGGTCAGTACCTCAAGTACATATTGATTTGTGTGTGCATGTACACGCATGTGTGTGTTAGTAACTGGGGATTGAACCTAGGGGCACTTTACCAGTATACCCTTAGCTTTTATTTTGAGGCAGGGTCTCACTAAGTTTCAAACCATGGTTCCACCACTAAACAGTTATATGAACTTGGAAAAGCAACTCAGTTTCTCTAAACCTCAATTTTCTAACTCATAAAATAGAGATATGATATCTACATCAGAGAGTTAAGAGGGAGGATTACGTGAGACAATATTTGGAAGGTTGGCCTCGAACTTGCAATCCTCTTTCCTCCTGAGTAGCTGGGATTACAGGTGCATGCCACTGCACTTGGGATTTGCATGGATGCATATTGAATATAAGAAAGTTTATCACCTGATTTTCGTTGGTAATGAGTGATGAGCACCAGGAAAATATAGGATAAAAATAATCCCTTGAGATTTCTTATGTTGGTCAAATTCTACAAAGTTTGAAAGTGAGTTTCATATTTCTTTTAAAAGAAGACATATTTTCAAATGTAGAAATTGGGCTTTATGTTCCTTTGAAGTGTCAGATTTACCTTTCCTGAAAGACTCCTCACCTACCACTCCCCTCACTTTCTGACACTTTCTTTTACCGGTCATAGACACCATGTTGTTATAAAGTGACATTATGTAGGGTGACTTTATATCCACCAATGCAGGCTGTGTGACCTGCAAACCCAATTGTTCAGCCATCATCACTATTAACATTCACCGTTTCAAACCACAGAATCAGGGAATACACTCTGACTCCCCACTGGGTGTCCTGGAACGCTTTTGTAGAATCTAGTCCTTATTCCAACTGCCTTGTCAGAGTTCATGAAGGCTGCTGTTTTTCTTAGTTTTACTTTGTTACATGTGTGTGTTTTAAGAAAAGTACCTTAAAAACCTTTCAAAGTTCTTCCTCTTGACTAGGCACTAATTTGGTTATTTAAAAGTTGGCACTCCCTTTCCAAACCCTAGGTCAAACTCTCCAAGTTAGCTTTGTCACTTTGCTATGGAAATACATTTCTCGAATGAGAATAGAACTTACCAAAAGGTCATAGAAATAGATGGTTGTTCAACTGCAGGAGACGGAGGGAGGAGAATATCACCTTTGCTAGGGTTAACTTTCTCAGAATCAGATATTGGTCCAAGCTACAGTTTCACGTCCCCCACTGGCTGCCAGAGGGCGGTGTGAGCGGTAAGGGCGATGCTGGAGATAGCTGGTGGTTTCTCATGCAGTTCTGTTTACCTCGGAGAATGGCTCAGATTCATGGGGTGGCTCATCTGTTTGTTTCCCAGGAGTGTCCTCCTCATCAGGGACAAATGACTTGTTGTTCCCCCTGTCCCGTCTGCCTCCTTGGTGACGGATAGACGAGAACTGTTCCCTGTGCTTTGGGACTCTAATGTGATCTGGGTCGCGCTGGTGGCAGGAGGGGAGGGGAGGCTGGGGGAGGCATGGAGGGGGAACAGGGGGAAGCGAACACTGAGGGAACTACAGTCTTTCTTGGAAAAGAAAGTGTGTTTGTGTTCTAGGGCCAGCACCCTTCTCTCTCAGCTGTTATAATATTGATCTAGCCATGATTCAGGAGCCGATGTTAACATCACCCTCGTCAGTGGGAAAGGGAGCCAGGGAAATGGAGAACTCGGCATTTCTTCTGATGAAGCAGTGCAAGGAAACTAAATATTACAAGGAGGGCAGGGAAGGAGCTCCACTGCTTTGAGTCCCATGGCAGATACAGGAGCCTTGAGATGAATCGTAATACCTATGGCTTTTATGGCCCCACTGTAGCCAAGCAGCTCGAAGCTTGATTGTACCGCTCATTAAAATCGCTGTCAGGGGAGGTGATCTCGAGATACATATTAAGCAGGAGGAAATTGAGGCAAGAAGATTAGCAACTTACCCAGATTCCCATGCTAATACCCTTGGCTGAGCTGGGAACTCACAACACCCTACTTATCCCATGACCCCTGGGTTGCATGGACACTACCACACGGGCACTTTCAGGACACTCAGAGCTAGTGGCTTTCAGTCCTTGAACATTCCCATGGTTTGTTTGTCACCATGCCTTGAGTTTCCACTACTAGCCAGATAAGTGTCCGAACAACATATGCTATTTCTACAAGAACCTCTTTCAAAGAGCCTATTAATGCTTGAGAGTCTACTATGTATGGTCTAAGCACTTCATATGCAATATTCCTAACCCTTAAAATAGCCCTGCTAGGTAAGAGTTAATAACTTAATTTTCTAGAAAAAGAAACTAAGGACTGTAAATTTCAAGGAGAGTGTCTCAGGAGGAAGACTCCGAGAGTTAAAGTAACTTTTTCTAGTTCTCACAGGTAAGAAGTGCTAAAGCCCCAAATTGAGGGACATGACTTTTTCTAAACTGCACTCTTTCTATGGAGTCATGTTCCTTCCTTTAACTTTTTACAGAAAAATTTAAACCAGTGCAGCTTTATTTGGTAAGTTTGTCAGAGATTAACGGACTAGTAAACCGTCTTGCAATTTGGGGAGAAAACAAGACAGAAAGAGGCAGGTGGTGGGTTTAGGGGGCTGAGGTGGCTTCATGTTGTAGGTGAACTCAGCCTCATTTATAATCCCACCTGGCCCCTGTGAGGTTTACTATAGGAGAGAATTCCAGTGTCTAAGCTAAGGTTCAGCTTCGTAGGCAGCTGCCTGTTCAAGAGAAAAGGCCCTGAATGTCACATTTCCCTGACCAGAGCCTTGGCCTTCATGTGCAGACACTATCACAACAAACCATCTTGCAATGCTTGCAATGGGATGATGCTTTGCTCTCATTCCACGGCCACCTAGACCATGAGTTGTGCCAGGGCCAGGAGCACATCACACTCTCATCTGTGCCACCAGTACAGTGTCCTCATGATGGTAGTTGTTGAACATCGGTGAGTGCATCAAATGACAATTAGAGGATTGTTGATGATGACTTCATTTTAGTTGGTATCTCCATCGCTGTGGTCTAGAGGAAATGGAAAAATTGGTGTTGAAGCAAGAAGTAGTGAGAATTTATCCTTTTTTATTCATTTAATACATATTTATTAAGAGTCTATTATGTGCAAGGCATGGTGGGAAATATAAGGATTTGGAAAACTCTTGTGGAGCTTGCAATGTAGTTGAGGAAATAGAAAGGTAAAGAACAAATGGTGTCAGAAATTATGGCACCTAAGAGAAGAATTCAATGAGTTCTACCAGACAGATTCCAAAGTCACATGGTGGAGTAGCTGGTTAAGTGAATATGGGAAACGTTTAATGGGGAAGATGATACATACCACCTTGGCTTTGAAGGATAAGTAGGCAAAGGACAGGGATCCCTGGGAGGGGAATATTCTGACAGAAGAATCAGTACGAGGAAGGTCAACCAGAGGTGACTTCATTTAGAGGGATGACAAAAAAATACGCGAGAAGCCAAGAATACATGGACAGACATAGTGGAAGATGAGATAAAATAATTTATGGGGAGCCTTCAACTTTGTTTAGAGAAAGAAAGGAATCAGGGAAGATTTTAGAGGAGGCAAGCGACGTGATCAGACTTGTGTTTCAGAACCGCCCTATGGATGCGACGGAAAGCAAATTGCTCTGTGAAAGCAGGCAGCCTAAGTGATTTCTTGACTATTTTCTTTGATCCCAGGGTAAGAGTCCTTTGCAACATTTACTTTGCAGAGGCCATAAAACCACATCAAAACGAATCATGCCCTATCATCCTCTAAGTTTCTGGTTCCAGTGGGCCTGATGCAATGCTCAGGTTTACTGAAATTTCAGGTAATCAGAGCAGGAGGGAAATCATTTTAGCAAACACAGGCCATTTGTGTAGAACACCAGATCAACTCACAATCAAAGTCTGTGTCAAGGAGAGGAGAGGCATCAGGTCGTGCAGAGCCCTCCTAGTTCCAGCGCACTGTGTTGAGCTGAGCAGGGGTCCATTTTGTCTCAGCCAGGATGGTTATGACTTGAGACACCTTCGGTAGGGAATCTTGGAACCTCAGCCCCGGGAGCACTTCTCCTGGCTTAGGTAGTTTGTGTTTTTGTTCCATCAGGCATAATGCTGCCGGGGCACTTAGAGGCATATTTTCCGCACAGTGTGCAGGGACTTAGTGGTACAACTCCCATTCGCGTTAATGGAAATCCTGCCAGGAAATCTCCATGCTGGGCCATGCTGAAAATTCACCCCTGATTGTTCTGTTTGATTTGTTTCACCTGTGTCTTCCTTCGTTCTGCTCTGAGGATGTTTGTGGGCTCATTAGTGCTGGTCTGAACTCAGGGCTGAGTCTTAATCCCAGGCAGAAGCAAGGAGACTCAGAGGAGTCCTGGATGCTGAAGGAAATGGGGTGGGGTTGCAGGTTGAGCGCAGTTAGATGGGAAGCTGTCTTGGTTCTAAGAAAGCCAAGGGTCCCCCGGATGTGTCCTCCAGATGGAAATACGCTCATATTTAGAGTTCAGCTGTGTTGTGTTCAGTTTAGGAGTGAGAGAAAGATAGTCCCCAATCTGACTGGGGACATCTGGAGCCACCCAGCTGGGAACTTGGGGTGCAACGGGGCCAGGCCTGAGAAGAAGCAGGCTAGTCAAGTTGCCACCCACGGGGAACACCCAGTGAGAGGAAATGAACTCTCTCACTCCCACCTGTAGCTTTGTGCCCTCGTCACAGCATGTACCATATCTGGACATTCGAAGGTCACAAAGATTATTGGTGAAGGTCCTGAACAGTTTTGCTGTACCCTCTAATTTAAGTTTCCATCCGAGTGGCTTGGTTTGCTCTTGCCCATTTAGGTACCGTGACAAGCTGAATACTGGATTTTTCTCTTCATGATGTTGGAACATGGTTGGCAAGGTCTGACACCAGCACTCAGCTGACAAGTTGTTTCTGTCCATGGCCACTGTCGTGTGTCGGGTCCCACGTTCATGCTCATCTGAGCACCACTTGTCTTGATGCCCTTTCACGTCCTCTAGTGTAGTTGACAAATAAATGAGACCTAAAGAGGGGAACTCTGGGTCTTCCCTTAAGATCTCAATGCCATCCACTTACTCAAGTGTTTGGATACTCAACTTTAAATTTGGGGTAGACTTGCCTTACTACCTCTTCATCCCCTAAGAATGTTAAGAGTATCCGCTCTGCAGTCAGACTGTCAGGGTTGCCAGGCACTGTGTCCCATGAGCAAATTATTCAACCTCTCTGAGTCAGTTCTGTAAAATGTAGATGAAAATAGTGCTATGAAATGGGCTCTGGGATGAAACTCAATTGAGATCACCATGCAAAGAATTTAGTTCTGTGTTTTCCTCACAATATGAGCTCAAAAATTGATAGCTATTATTAATTATCACTACTTCTGCAACTCCCAACGATGCACCAAGTTTTATACCTAGAGGCAATGCATGCTATTTTCCATACTGTGCATTATCTGCTTCTTTAGGTAATGTGTTCTTTAACAGATAATCTTGAAAATTTATCTCCAAAAATAATAACAACGAGCCACGGTATGTGTACAGCATTCTGTGACTTACTCCAACATCCATGGGAGGAAGGCAGCAATGAGATGCTATCCTCATTTCACAGGTTGGGAAACTGTGTCTCAGAATGGTAAATGGCTTCCTAAGAGCACGTAGCTGGTATGTGACGTGACTGATCCTTAATCTCAATATTTCTCTGTCCAAATAGTGCCTTTTATATTCGTAAGGGAAATACAAAATGGAAAAAACAAAATAATAGAGTTTTCAGAGCAAAGAAATAGAAAAAGTAATCTGCTGTGGTACATTATCAGAAGAAGCCAAATAACATCCTTTTGTTGACCTCACAAAGCCAATGATCTTGGACCTGTAGGAATTTAATTAGAAACGATTTGGAAAAATACACTCCCCATTCTGCAATAGGATTTATTCCTCATGAGTAGTTTTGCTTTTAAATTCTACTCCCAAAAATATAAGCTACAGTATCATACCAGGGTCTTCCCAAGGAGCAGCCTCTCATCTGCATCATCATCATTATCATCATGAATTATTTATGAAAGAACAAGTTATATGTAGGGGCACACTAAAAAACTGTCTAGATGTTCTAGACCCTGAACATCTCTTGGAACTAATTTTTGCCCCTGCAAGTTAATGATCTAATACGATTCCACAAAAATACATAAATATACTAACAAGATCCCATTAAGTCCAGTGGATCATCACTAAGAGAGGTATGCCCAAATGAGAACCTCTGCAACTCTGTTAGGTACCTTATTTTTCAGGCCAAATTTGACTTTCTGAATTGGGAGGAATAGCAGCAAATGCTGTAGAGATGACTTTTTCAGCATCTTGTGGGCTAGTGTGGATTCTTCCCTTGCCTTGTATTTCAAGTAATTGTCTTGGAGCTATCACTTAGGAATCACCTGGTAGGCGATAGGTAAGTGAAACTGGATAAACCAGATTAGATTAAAGCACAGGTACACAATCATTTGGTACTATACTGGTGGAAGAAAGTTTTCTAAAATATCCCAAATGGCTTTATTGGCAGAGGTAGCTGTATTAAACAAAGTATCTTGACTATTATATAACTCCAAGTGAGCCTTTATGAAAATCTTGCCACATAATCTAATGAAATTGGTGGGTAAGTAAAAGTAAGAATGTCCCTAATACTCATTTGCAAAAACAAAAAACAAAACCAATATATATCTATATATCTATATCTATCTATCTATCTATCTATCTATCTATATGTATATATACATATATGCATATATGTTTTTTTGAAAAATTGGTACTGAAATTAATCAAATTTTCTTTTCAATTAGGGTTATTACCATTATTTAGTGAAATGAGATGTGAAAAGCTCACTTAATTTTGTTATATCTAGCCAAGCACATGGCAAAATGTTCAGTTTGTAGATTAATTTCCAACAAGTTAATACTTTGGCCTTGACCAGGGAGAGGAAGAGATTACTATAGACTAATCTTTGGAAAAGAAAGCCACAATTCCTCATGCCAAGATTGTCCATCTCACTGAACTCTATCTCCTTGGCTTAGAAGGCTATTCCGATGAAAACTTTACATGAAATAAGTCAAAGCAATCTCTCCTCAGAAGTCACCTTAATCTAAGGCTCAAGGGTTCTTCCATGCTACCAGAAGCCCAGGGTTCATTATTCTTTATCTCTTTCAGAGATTTTTGATTCACTCCAAAGAAACCATAGTCTCCTTTTCTTCAAAAAAATGTCTGTATTTCACATCCTTTCTTTGGATGTCATGTCTTAGCTGTATCCACACTGGAAACTCGTTTGGCCAAGATGGCTGACTTGGTTACCCGGCAGAGTCCCTTCAGTTTGCTGGTCAGCCCATACACAACAGGAAGGGGTCCCTGGGGCTTGATGGTCCCTGGTGAGAGTTGGGGTTGTTTAAGTACTGTTTGGGTAGAATAGAATTCCCAGAAAGGTTGAGCAGAACTACATTTCTTTTGCTCATACATAGAAGTTCTCTGTAACAAGGAAGAATGTACTTGATAACCAACACGTGTATTTTCCCTTCCCTGAATACGGTGCTTCCATTGAAATGAGGATAATTTGACAAGTTCATTGTTTTACACCTACACATACCCTCGCAAGCATAGCAGTCCTTGTTGCCTTTGTGCTAAGGACCTCTCAGTGCTCCTCCAAGCAGAAGAAATACTTTTCAAGAAAAAATTTACTATTTTCTCTCTTTCTCTATTTGGATTGTTTAATAAACATTAAATTTACACATAATAAGGGAATGAGTTCAGGATAGGTAGACAACCAAAGTTCAATGCAGAAAGTCACACAAAACACAAAGGTTATAGGGTAATTGTACATTCTTACCGTTAAAACTATGGATCTATGTTTTATATATACTTTGTGATGTTTGGGGTGTGTGTATGTGCGTGTGTACATGCCTATCATAGCTATGGAGACAGCTTGTGCTATTTTTCATCTTTTCAATTGCCAGTGGTTTAGGAATCCTGTGCATCCACCAACTTTTAAATTACACTGATGTTTTTGTTCCCTAATTTTTTACTAAATTTTTACTCAGAAATCAGAACCAATTAAGAGAAATAAGACTGATAAATATTTCTCTGACATGGGTGGTATTTTCATGTCTTCAGTTCATGACGTCACTAATCCTTCGTCTCTCTGAATAATGTGTAAGGTGAGTCTTACTTTTAGTTGAGGAGCTGTGAAGCTGGAGGATTGAAAACTTACTAGCCAACAGTGTTGCTCCCCTCAAAGGTAATATTTGAGCACTTAATCCCTACTGAGTACTGCTTTTCATGTTATTTTATTTAATACTCAAAGGAATCCTGAGAAGAGATATTATTACTTTGCATTTAACAAGTAATCCAAAGAAATCAAGCAAATTACCTAAGTCCACACAGATCACAAGTGACAAATCCAGGAAATAAGCCCAGACAATCTGAGCCCAGAGTCCCCAAGCTTAGTGTTCTCCTATCCCACAGCTTTGTGCTGGCCCTTCCTTCACCACCCACCCATTACATTGGCATCTTCTACAAAGAATTAAGCGTGAATACATCCGTCCCTTTTATTAGACATTAAATATTCTCAGTTTAAGGATTATTTCCTTAGCCAAATATGTAATCTCCATAGTATTTCAAATTTACTAAGGTTCATGTTATTAGGCTGAATTTAGTCCTTGTCTTAGTCTGTTCTGGTTACTGAAACCAAATGCCACGAACAGAGTGGCTTATAAACAACAGAAACTTATTTCTTACAGCTCTGGGAGCTAGGAAGTTCAAGATCAAGATGCAAGCAGGTCGAGACCTATTTCCTGGCTCACTGGTGGCGCTTTCTCATATGGCGGAAGAGGTGAATGAGCGATAATTCCATTTCTAAGGACTCTGCCCTTATGATCTAATCACCTCTCTCAAAGCCCCATTTCCTTGTACCATCACCTTTGGGCTAGGATTTCTACATTAGATTTTTCAGAGGGGTGGGGCACAAGCATTCAGATTATAGAAGTCCTACTAGTCTTAATAATTGACATGTTCTCTACAAACTGATGAATTAGCCCCAGTTTTTGGTGAGCTCTCAACCAATTCTTTAAACTGCCTTCTAGACATTTCCAACTGAATGTTCCATCTCAGCTGCCTCCACTGCAACTTCTCCTAAATCAACTCAGCATCTTCATCTTGTTCTCCTCTGTTCTGTCTCTGCTTATAGCGTCTCTATCCACCACGCACCCAATGAAAAACCTAAGTCATTTTCCACCTCTCCATTTCCAACATTCTGTCCCATCATCCAGGAAAAACGAAGCCTTTGGAAAACTATGACACACATCACACTTCAACATTCCTTCCTTCCTTTAAAAGCCATGTATTGAGCCTCTGCTCTGTGCCAGGTGCTCCTGTGGGGACACAGATGAAAAAGATGAGGCCATTCTGTGAGAAGGCATGATATAATAAGAAAACAAGAGGTCAGATTTAAAGATGGATTATAGTTATTTATTTCTGTCATGCTAGAGAGTAGATAGCTCCATGAAGGCAGGATTTAAAAAAAAAATCTCCTATGTACCTGATATACAGTAGGTGATATATACAGAGGCTTAAATAATAAATGAATTCAAGTATTGTCGTTGTGGTGTTTTATTGATTTCTTCCTATGTATACAATTGATGCTTGCTCCCATTGAATTCTTGCTTGACTCTGGTTTATTCTATGGTGCGTGGTTGAATATCATCTCTCCATCTATATTAGTAACTCTCTCAATCAAGGGATTGAATCTATAAATCCACAGAGTTCAGTGCAGTGCCTCAGGGTCAACAGACACTCAATATTTATTGAACTGAGTGCCACATGGGCCCTGTTGGTAGGAATCCTGGGAGTCACCCAACACTGAACATTTTGACTTCCCCCAAGTTTGTGCTGTGTCTAGGTAACGGGTCATTAACGGTAGGTGGGTCTTCAGGGTTTCCACCTGGATCATTTTATAGGATGAGGAATAGGAAACAACCAATTTAGGACAGGGTCACTCACTGAGTTGAGAAAAGACCACATGCTCCTTTTAAGTTGGTATTGAAGTTCCCTCGAGTTAAATGGTAGGTAAACAACGAGTGGAAAATAGTCAGAAGCTTGAGGGTGGCTGCCAAACTTGCCCCTTCCGTTTGCAACTCAGATCTGCTGCGACCTCGCTCCTGTGTGGAACAGTGAAGACGGAGCCTGTCACGGTATTTACATACCCAGCACCAGAGTCAGCAAGATCCTTTTTGCCCTGAAGCAGTTAAAATGAACAGCACATTGGAGAGAGAATTGCGAACACTGGTTCCCATAAAAGAAATGTGAACTGGTTCTGATATCACCAACGGTTACCTGACATACATTCTTCCTATAGTGTTTTAACAAGCCGGACTATTTTTAGGGAAATTCTTTGCCTTGAACTAAATTTATGGCCTTCAAGTCTCCCCCGTCTATTTTTCGTGTGTGCGTGCTCCAACGGTCCAATTTATAACTGACACCTTTACTACCTACCAGCATATCGGTTTCATCTCCCAGAGGAAGAGAAAACCAGACCCTGTGACTAGTGAACTGGATTGAAAATCTAGTCTAATGCTGACAGATAAATGCACTAATTTTCTTCTGTGACCGGTTCTGCATTGCAGGGTGAGCCTGCTTCTAACAACTCCCTCAAAAGGCTCTGTAACCCGTCCAAAAGATGATGTCAAGTGCTACAAGGACCCAGGTCAGCCCTGCATCATAGGTAACAGTTACCCCAGTGATAAAGTTACCAGGCAGGTTTTGAATGAGATTGTGTTTTTAAATGAAAGACTGACTAGAAATGTAGACTTGGACCAAGCATTAATAGGGGAAAATTTGAGACAAACAGAGGTTAGCATTTGGTTTCTTTGTGGTGTTCAGTAAAGGTCAGTGAGGGTTCTAATACAGAAGGAACCCAAAGTTTCAATGAGCGGTCGTGGTGTTCCACTGATACACAAGTACCTAGTGTAGACACAGTGAACTCTGGGTGTAGCCAAGAGCAGTCTGATGACATGGACGCCTCAGTCATTCCGCTGGAACTGGTAATTTATTCCAGATAAACCCCTGCACAGTGGAAGACCCGTTGAGTGTCCTCCACCCCCCCCCCCCCCATGTCCCACGCCAACTGTTCAGATCAAGTGGGGAGGGAAGACATAAACAGCAGGCATGGAACCCATCAGAGAGCCTCAGAGATTGACTTTATGGTTTTCCACTGTTAGCACCACCAGAGTCATGGTTGTGGAGTTCATGAATCGACCAGAGCCCAAATGGCAACCATGTTCCCATTATCCATCTGTTGTGTTTCCTCACAAAGGTTTAAGTACAAGATTGATTATGCACGTCTGACAATGTGAAGTACCTCTGAGTAAAGAAAGTAACAACAGTTTCTCACTCTGGACAAAAGAAGGAAGACATACACCCAGAAGATAAATGTGAAAATTTAGGCAATAAGGACATAGAAGGTACCTGTGTTGTTTTTAATTTTTTTTTCTTTTCTGAAGGATCTGGAATTGAACTATCTAGGTTTAAAGTACCTATGCAAGTTGATTTTGAAAATAAACACATAAAGCCCTCTTCAGTGCAGACTTTACTAGTGAGAAACCATGTCCCACTAAAAACAGGCTTTCTATGGAGGAAAGTAAAGAATTTTAACAGTGCAAATCTAAAATTAAACCAACTGCTGCTAAAAGGGAAAACCAGATCTTTCCAATGACGAGTTTATTACTGCTGACATAAACAGAGCTAAATGTTTTCCATTTTCAAAAAGACAACAGAAAGTGGGAACCGTTTGGTGTGGATGGTAATCAAGAGGTGGGACGAGAAGCACAGAGGCCCTGCGCCCCGAGCGGAGCCGTTGGCTTCTCTCTGAGTGTAAGGTGGAGATTAGCCTCGCGGAAACTCTTGCTGCTGTAAACGCAAGAAGACACGCTGACTCCTCCGCCAGCTGCTGCCCAGCCGGCCGGCCGCCTTGCTGGCCCAGGGCCCTCTCCACGCCCAGGAGACAGGAGAGCCTCTCCGCTGGGGTCAAGTCTAACCCTGCGTCTTTCCTCGGGCACCACCTGTTTCTTTCTCTGTGACCCTTTGCAAATGAAAAAAAAAAAAAAAAAGCAGTTTCATCGTCCATTCCTAACTCCAGAGGACTTTAGTAGGGTCTTCTTTCTTTCTCTCTTGTTCCTGAAAGGGGACTTAAGCTTGAAATCTCCCCAGTAGCAAGATAGAAGAGTCTGAAAAATAATACCTGCACAGTATAGTACTTGATGCAGGTGATATTTCAAAGCCTTTTCCCTTGATTTATGTCCTCTAACTCTACCCTACGAGGTAACTGGGCTGGGATTCTTAAATCCCATTTTGCTGACCATGACCCTGAGGCTCAGAGAGGTTGACTGCTGTGTCCAAGCTTACACAGCTGGTGAGTCCAGGCCAAGAACTCTGGCTCCTGGTAGTTTACTTTTCCAGAACACAGCAGATTTTATCACAATGAACATGTGCTGCTTTCTACAAAGAGATCTGGAATAAGATGAAAAAAAGTGTGTAATTCAGTTCTTATTTACTTGTGTGTATTGGTACTACTTTTTCCCTTTCACATTTCAAAGTGGTTTGTTTACTATCCATCTTCTTGAGAGGTAGGTAATTATGTTTTTATATAAGTTTTCATTTAGATAACCATAGCCCTAGTGTGAGTTATATACCACTTATGTATCCTTGGGATGGCTTGATAGATAGGTAGATAGATAGATGACAAATAGAGAGATAAAGATATACCTTTTGGTATTGACAACAACAATATATTCATTTCTGTTTGCTTCCGAAAGAAATAATTTTACATGACGATTCTTTGCATCTTTTTTTTTTCTTTAAGTCTCATTCAAAACATGCTCGAATTGTTAATGTCCACAGATTTCTGAAACAAAAGTTTAAGAGGAGACCTCAACCATGTTACACCCAGTATCTTCCAATGATTTTAAAGTTTCACTAGAGGGCACTCCCACTTCATGGCCAGGAGACAGTAAGAACAAAGGACCTGAGTGGTCTGGATTCTTAACTTGCTGTACATAGTGTTTTGTTTTCTCTTTCTCCCTCTTTCTCCTCCTCTTTCTCACTGTTGCGTTAAAAAAAAAAAAGTGAAATTATTTAGGTTTTTCTTTAAACACATGAATAGAAATGAACTACACTGAAAACCCAGCAAACATCTAGGACTGGGAATTATGGTTCACCTTGTGACATAAAGCATATTATTTGAGATCTTCTGCCTCGAATTTTTTGGTTGTCAATAAAAATAAGAATATAAAATATCGTGTGAGGTGTTACCTTAGTATCTCAAGAAATAAGTCTTTATCGGAGAAGCTGAGGGAGGGAGGCTAAGGGTCGTTCAACACTATTTCCAGCTTGTAGGATCTTTATGGTCACCTTTTCTGGTAAATCTTTGGGTAAGCCCAAGATACAAAGATGTATAGAGTCAGAAAACAGAGTAATTAAAGAAAAATCCAAATGGACAATCAAATGAAATTGCATAAGAGCAAATTACACATTAAGCCCTCCTTTTAGTTTGTGGACCACAAGTTTTCTTTACCAAAAAATCTGAAGATAGTTTTAAACACATATTTTAGCAAAACAATAAGTGGAGCAGTTCTTGTGGGAAGAAAATAAGGTATTATAAGTCAGAGGGAGAAGCCTGTTTGCCAAGCATGAAGGCCCACAGAGCCCTCGGGCCTGAGGTTTCAAACTGATCTCAACCCTTTGGGGGTTTGGATTTCTTTAGTGTTGGCAAAACACAAGTTGCTGCTTCAAAGAGAAATGGCATTAAGAAGGTCTGTTACAGAGAAACTCAGAAGACTTCTTGGACACCAAGTCACTCTTACAAAACACCATTTTGATGAGTTTAGTAAAGATTAATTAGAAACATATGGATTAGATTTTTCTTTAAAATTAAATTGGTTTATAAAAGAAGGGAAAGGGGGCATGCTAAAATCTGTTTCAGGCTTTGTAAAGCCCCCAAACTTTTGTGGGTTAAGATGCGGATGTATCCAGGGAAGCAACTAGACTTTCCTTGTGTCAACTTGAATCATCCATATTTGACTTAAATTTATGTCGGAGGCAAAATAAACAATATTGCTTTCTACCATTATTATCCAGAGAGAGAAACCCACATTTGCTTCTCAACCAACGAGTTACAAACATCAGTGGAAATGTAAGCTTACGTGATAAGTTTTCGATGATGCTAAACTTAATCATTCATATGACCTAAAATGTTTAATATTGTTTGAATAGAAAGCAGTGCCTCTAAGTAGTTGAGGCTGAGAAGTTCTTGGGAAACTTAGGTCAGACAACTGATTATTGAAATTAAATTCTTTTTTTTTTTTTTTTTTTTTGCAGCTCTAGAAGTAAAATATACCCTTTACAAAGGACCTACAATGGCCATCATGTGGGGAAATTTTTCACTGCAGTGACAGATGCCAAAATGACCTTAGTACCCATCACCAAACCAACAGAGGGAATAGGCTTAAACCAATCATGTTTTAGGGAATGTAAGGTGAACAGCAACGTGATCAAAGGCAATTAGGAATCAGTGACAGAAGTCACTGAAAATTGATAGATCCCACTGAGTTTTTCCACCTAATTCAAGTGATCACTTAGAAATGAAGCATAATGAAAAATAATAATAAAATGGAAGTTGGGATGCAGCTAATGGATTTTAAAGTCATGAAATGTAATGTTTCTCTCTCCTGCAAATTGGTTGAAGAATATTATAAGAAGTTGACTTTACCTGTGGAACATATATTGACAGATGCATAAACACACACATATGTATATGCATACATACACACCTTTATATGTTAAGTGCTGAATAATCTTTGGTTGCAGGATTGGGCAAATGTAGGAAGTCTCATGTTCAGAAATATTTCTAATCAATGTTATCCCTACATACAACCAAATAAGAATGTTTCCCCCAGGGAGTGTGATGATGAACACTTGTTCTGTAATCAAAAGGTTCTTGCTAGAAAGTATGTCTGCCTTTTCATTTAAACATGTACATGGAAAATAATACCAACTTCTATCAAATGTTGGATTTAGCCCATTATCATGTGCAAATGTACCTGCCTATTAACTTACAGATGGGGCAGGTATTTTACTAAGGTACAGTATTTCTGTCCCAGGTCATAGCTTGAGTGATTCTTCCTTTCAAGGTCCCCAATGCTTCATCTGTCACTCTTATTGTCAAATGTTCTATTTTTCCTGTCCCTGCCAGCAGTGATTTCAATTTGGGCTTGACTTCAAGACAGGCCACATTGTATCTGTGATGTCAATGGAAAGAGGATAAAAGTCATTAAAGATATTTGTTATTTTGAAAGGTTAAAAGAGTTTTTCTTGGTGGGTAACACTTTCTCTGGAAAGAGCCTCAACTAATTGTCTGACCAGGGAATGGGCACCTAAGTGAGAAAAAATATACTTAATAAAGCATGGCGTCTATTATTTTTCCCCTTTCATTGTCCAGTGCCTCTGGGCCTGGTGGGCTTTCTGGAGGCATCTGAGCTCAATATTCCTTCAAACAGCAGAGCAATGATTACACTGCTGGGCTGATTCTCTTTCTGTCTGCCCTAGGTAAGGGATTCTTGCTTCAAACACCATTTATTGTAGAAATTGTTGCTAGGGTTCTAGAAATTGTGTGTGTGTCCTTAAAAAGAGTCCCCAAAAAAGACAGAATTGGAAGTTCACAGAAAATGCCATTTAGTTGCACTTAATAGCCACTTTATCTCACATCCATTGCTCTATAGCAATGAAGTAAGAAATTAAGAATAGAGTGCTTTCTTAAGGGCCAGTGGCACCCAAATGATTTGAATTCTTCTGAGTAAGATAATGATTATAAAAAGCAATGAACTCAAGCATAGACCAAACTCACACCAACAAACATCATCCATATATATATATATATATATATATATATATAGCTTTGAAAGAAAGAAAGAAGAAATGAACGGTGCAATTTCTTTTGTCTAAGGGAGAAAAAACCCACAAAATGCAAAGAGAATACATCTAGTTACATCAGCTTTGGTATATGTTTTAAGGGACCCTTGCAGATTAATAGCAGCCCAAACAGAATAGGCCTGTACTCCAGTAGGAAAGAAGCTTTTTCTCAGGGTATTGTTCACAAGTGGATGGCAGTGATTCTCTGACAGTCACCGTTTACTAAAACGTACTTACCCGAACACATCTGAATAACTCAAAAGAGAAAAGAGCATTTTGATGTGTGGAGGAAAGTTGTTTTGACAAATGTCAACGCCTGGGTCTTGCTGGCTGAGGCCTGTTGTTAACTTCCCAAGGCTGCCTGTGTGCTACGGCTCATGGCGCTCTGTCAGGAGAAATTGGACATCCCCAACACAATTTCATTTCCATTTCTCTACAACATTACAAGCTTCCTTGGCAGCAAAATCACATATTCTTATCACAAAAATAAATGAGAGAAAAGAAGACATACATTTCTGTCAAGTTATGTCAAGACATATTTGGTATGTATTTCACTTCACTATCGCTGACAGCAAAGATGTCACGTATTCTTAATACAAAGTAAAGAAGTATTTTCCTTTTTTCCCCCTGCAAGGCATCAATTTCATTTTATTCACTTATAAGTACCAGTGACAGGAAGGTGTCTTTTTAAAACAAAGCTTTAAAAAAAGGGGAAAAAAATAGTTTTTTTGTGTTGCTGGATTTCTGAATGGACACATTGTACGTGAATTTGGTTTGACAATATCGTAACAACCACAATAACACTCATCTATCACCACTTTATTATCCATTTCACAACACATGATCATTGCTCTGATTTGCTCCTTTCCATGAATACGATGGGATAGATTAAAATAAGAGCTTTGCGCTCCTTTAGAGGTACCAATGGAAATAGAAAGAATACGGGGAAGGAAGGAAGGAAAGAAGGGAGAAGGAAGGAAAGGAGGAAAAGAAAGAGAAATTAATTAATTCACTAAAAAGTGAAATTGTTCTTTAACATTAAATAAAACAAAAATCCTGAGATTTAAATATGATAGACTAGGGACAGTTTAACATTATATTATCATTTGGGTGTTTCGTGTCGAATGGTTGATTTCTACCTTTCTTTTCACTATATTCTTCTTAATTATGATATTTTGAGAAATGAGTTTAAGGGTTCAAGTTGGTAGAAGGCTTCCTCATCAGAGGTGGCCGGAGATCTTGCAAGTTGACACCCGAACCATATTCAGCTGGGCCAGGAACACTCAGAAATGGTGCTGTTTCCCTGAGCTTGCCTCATTCCTGTCCTCTGGGGGAGCCTCCCACAGGAAGACTTTGTTTATTTCTCTGAATGCCATGGTAGTCATATTTATAACACTTATAAATTTAAGAGCCAATAATTATTTTAAAGACAACTTAGTCAAAACACCTCATTTTACAGCTTAACATTGAAAACCCAGAGCAGTTGAGATCAAACAGACAATTTGTAATCAAGTTAGACTGCGGAATTAATACTCCTTCTGGTAGTAATGAAGAACTATTGAAAACTTCTGTGTGGAGGGAAGCCCTATGATGAAAGATATGGGTGTACATTATGGTTTTCTAGACTTTTAATTTTTACTAAAAAGCTTTTGAGACATTTCTAGGCAACTGCACACACACACACACACACAACTAAAAATTGGGAGAAACAAATATACTGTCACGACTCTCTCTTGTCCTCTGGAGACATATAAAAAAACACATAATATCACTGAACAGATGATTATTAAAATTTCTTATGAGAAATATTTGTAATAGAAAAAAGTTCTTAAATTCTCAATTTTTTTCAAAACCGAAATTTCAGTCACTCCCTAGAAATTCTAGTGAGGCCAGGTTTGGGGGAACCACTGATTTTTTTTTCTACTCTATCCTCCAAAGCAGAAAGCTTTTTCCTAATTTCTGAGACAAAATGACACAGGCTGTGCCAGATGCTTCTTCCTCCTCAAAAGAAGTTCTGCATCCTAAGGTGGCTGTCTCAGGTTCAGCTCACTTCTCTCAGATATAAAAAGGGAATTATAATAAGAAATTCCCACTCCACTGAGTGTCCTGAGGAGTAAATAGAATTGCAAATTGAAAACTTCCGTATAAATTGTGAACACTCCACCAATGTTAGTCACTGTTTTAGAATAAAGAAGTGGGAACTTGATTCGCTGTCCCTCTCATGGATTAAGTGAGCACCAACATTCTCAAAGTAGAACATGCTAAACATGTCCTCAAAGAAACCCAAGCTGATTATTTGAGACTTCCTTATTTTAATATCAAAATGACTGAAGACCAGAGGAACATCTTAGTATCCTGGAATCCTTATCCAGAAGAAATGCCACAAGGGTCCCCTTCTCCTGACTCATGTTCATATGACAGAGTTGGAGGCACTCCTTTTCCAAGAAAACCCCAAACACAAAAGAATCCAAAGGAGTGGTCACTAGCACCTAAACTGACTGGTATCACAGCAATAGGTGCAGTGAATTCAACCTATTCTAGAGCTGCAAGGTCCTTTCACAATTCAGCTTCCTCACTGTGCAGATGAGGAAACTAAGACCTCATCAATGAAGAACAGTGGATTGCCCAGCCCACCTCAGATCCCCTAGGCTCCAGTCCTTTCTGAAACACCACACCTGGGAAGGGTTTATCCTATTGTTTCTCTCTCACTTGTGAAGGCACCTCAACTACTGGCCATACACAATCATACAGCCATGTATTGGCTGTACCAATAACAGCATGGTGGTGCCAACTCCCTCCCTCCCTCCACCTCTCCAGGGAGCAGGTACATTCATTCATTTGTTGATTCTTCCACCAATTCTTTCATTCAACAAGTTAGTGATTCCAAAACATTTGGTGGACATCTCATCAAAGCAAGAAATGGGTAAAAACAAAGGTAGCATGAAAGGAAAGACACACGTGAAAATAAACCATCACCGGATATACAGAGAAATCCAAGAGTCGAGCAAGCAGCACAGATCAGTAACCCAAAGAACAGAAGAGATGAGCGGGGAGTAGATTTATAACAACTTGAAAAGAAGGTTGGTGAGAAATCAACATTTATTCAAAACAAGCAAGCAAGCAAAAATTAAAAGGTGGGGGCTGCAAAAGGTGAGTCCCAGGACATCGGGTGCTTGTCTATCTCATGCACTATGGTAGCGTGTAGTAGGTGTTCAATGAACACTTGTGAACTGAGTGGTAGAGGGCAGAGGTGTAGAATGTTGTCTCCGAGAAACCAAGCCCTGTTCGTAGACTTTGTTAAATGTTTGGCCCAGAGCTCTGGGCCTTTTCATCATGGTGGATTTCAAGGAAATGACCAAATCCTTGAAATGATCAAATTCTTACATGATTTCACTCCCTTATGAATGAAAATACATAAATTTTCCAATGTTTCAATATTTTAAACTACTTTCACATTGTGAGAAAAAAGAACCATTGAAGATACATAAAAACATATTTGTAAGAATGGAGATCTTTTTCTTTTTACCCTTGCCTCAGTGTGAATGGGATGGTGCCGATCTTATTCAAAATCTTGATATTTGGTGATCCTGGACTTTATTTCTGCATTAAGTTTGATTTTCAAAACATTAAGGTAGTATTGATCTTGAATATCTGTTATGGGTCCCCCTTTATCCCCTTGCCCCTTAAATTTTGTGCTCAAACTAGTGCTGATCCTGGCCTCAAGAACAACCTCTTGATTGGGCCTCTTCAGGGTGGAAGTAGTTTAACCTGAGGCGAACCTGGAGACTGACAAGAGATGGGGAGACCCACAGGTCCTGGAAAGCGGGGGAAACTCACACCTTTACCAACCGAGTTGGATTTTGAAGGTTTTATAGTAGATTCTGAAGCTGACCTTATGAGTAATTTAGGAAGCAAAAGTCATCATATATTTGTTTCATTATGTATTTGTTTTTATTTACTAATTTTACTCAAGACAGCATAGACCTTTTCACTCAGTGTGACTGTTTATCATCTTAATTTTTTTCTCCCTCATTAGTTTGAGAGACAAAGGATATGTGGTATGTGGGTATGGAAATTCACCAGTGGATGAAAAAGGAAAAGGAATTTGGTGTAGTGTGATCCGTGCTTGGGGATGAGAAGATCTGAGTGGGAGTGAAAAGGGTTTAAAACTTGCCGCAGTCTGGCTGGGCACAATTCAGGAGCCACTTGTCAAAAGAAACGAACTTTATTTTTAGAACCACACATGCCAAACAAAATAGCTCCTCAGGAAAAACCCTCAGAGCCCAACTGCCACCACCAGCTTCCCACAAGCCTCTCAACCTCCCCCACTCCTCCTGCTCTTGAGGCCGATTGGCTGGGTCGCATGGGCGGAGCCAAAAAAGTCCCCCAATGAGCAGCTCCGTAGTCTGAAAGGGCAGGGAAACAGCCCAATGAGCATCACCGCAGAGGAGCCAATCAGCTAGATGTTGCTGGGGCTGCTGTGAGCCAATCATCAGCTGGCAGTCTGAAAGGGCGGGGAAATAGTTCAATGAGCATCTCCAATGAGCATCACCGCAGAGGAGCCAATCAGCTAGATGTTGCTGGGGCTCCTTCGGCTGTGGCTCTCAACAAAAACTCATGTTTTAAATCTTCCCACAATAAAGTTAAGTAGGATTTGTTATGGGCAGAAATAATTAGTTCCTTTTATAAGGTCTCTAACAACTGTAACTGTGTAGGGTAATTATAGTGTTTGTAAAATCAATTACAAAATTATTATATCCACATAGTTGGGTATAACTATGTGGATATAATAATTGGATATTTTTTAACTATAATAACTATAATAGAGAAGAAAATAAAAAATCACCCATAATCTTACTATAGAGATAACCATTGCTAAGCATTTTAATAATTTTCTTATATTTATATTTGACTGGAAGAAAACATATATATATATATATACACACACATATACCTACATACATATATAGGTTTGTTATCACAAGCATATGCAACTACATATCCTTTTTTATTTGCTTTTATATCTTGAGCAATTTTCTTATATTGTTAAAAATCACTAACATATCCCTTCTAATAGCTGCATAATATTCTATTTTACTGATTTAACAGGTCTCTTGTTGTTGGATATAGAACTTTATTTCAATTATTGCCATCAGAATAATTTTGTAATAAATATCTTGGTACATAACTAACTGTCTTAATTTCTGTCCACTTGCTTAGTCTAGTTAGATTCCTAAAAGTAGAAATTGAGTTAAAAAAATTTTTATGAAGAACCTATGAATTGTGGCTGTTTTTATTATTTGCAGGTATAATTAAATACCATCTCATACTTCATTATATGTAGTCTCTTCTGATCTCCCTGCTTATTTAGTGACTGTGGGAAAATCCCAAGTAACTGGGAAACTGAAAATGCTAATATTTCCATCAGAATTTTTTCTGGAATAATTGCATGTAATATATGTTTTCTTTTGAATACAGACTCTTTGGGGTTATGAAGAGTTATTAAATTAATCAGTTTTATTTAAAAATTTTTTTTTAGTTGTCGATGGACCTTTACTTTATTTATTTATATGCAGAGCTGAGAATCAAACCCAGTGTCTCACACATGCTAGGCAAGCGCTCTACCATGAGCTATGACCCCAGCCCTGTGGATCTATTTTCTTTCAGATTTTTCTAATGCTTTATTTGCATTTATACATTATACACATGATAAATAGAATGTCTGAAAGAAAAACAGTCCCCTTTGTATTTCAGCTCCTCATATTGTCCTGAGTCACAGTCAGGGCTGGTGCTCTGGATAGGCTGCATTTGAAGACATGACCATATTTCCTTTTCTTCTCAATTTTAGCTAGTTTGGTATGTTTCAAAAAGTGATTATGTCGACAATTTCTAGGCACTCTCTCCCTCAACCTCTGGCCCTTGCTTTTATGGGTGGCTACCCCAGTTTCCTCTGAGTAGCCAGGGCCTTCCACCTGCCACTGCCTCAAGGGTGTGTACTAGTTGCAATGAAGCCAGATCCCTCCAGCCCCTGAGGAACAAATGTGGACATGAGGAAGCATCTCAAGAGGCACTGGTGGCTAATTATGAAGTTTAACACTGTCAGTGAGTTTGGGACCACCAGTTACTGGTTCCATGTCTTTCCCCACCTCTCCAGCTGCTGAAAATAATCAGTGTGAATCTCTTCTTTTTGTTATGCTACCTTGTGTCAGATATTTATACTGAACTCTTTACAAACATCATCCATAAATCCTCAGAACAAATTTTTGAAATTATTACTATTATAATTTTCATTTTACACATGAAGAAACTGAGGCCAATAGATCCCAGAAGTCAAATCACACAGCCCAGCCAGCCACTGTGATGCATGACCTGTACCCACCTGCTCCCACTTACTGGGTGGGCAGGATCTGGTAGGAGTCTGATGTCAGACATGATCCACTGGTCCAAAGCTCTTCTTTGTCTTTGGGGTGGAGTGCTATGGGGAAAGGTCAGACCACCAATAAACCGTCAAAGCAGGATTCCTTCCATCTCCTTCGTGAGTTCTCCTACCTTCTAGCAATTTCTCTGTGTCCTTCTCCCCTCTCCTACCACAACAGTTTTAATAACCTCTTTTTGATTCTGGGTTGCCCAAAGTTTGCGCCTTTAGAAATCTAGTGATTGTACCTCCCGTGAAAGTGCCACACACTCTGACAGCCCCCTAGAGATGCAGGTATTCACCCTTCACTCTTTCCTTATTATCTGCTCGGCTCAGCATTCACATAGGGTCTGTGGGAGCCTGGGTCTACCAAGCAGAACTGCTAACCCTGCCTTCAGTCATTCCTGCAGTCAAACTACCTCAGGGAATTACTCTGGGATTGCAAAAATAGTTCCCGTTAAGAGTACAGAAAACCTGGTTTCTTGCCCTAGATTTGCCACCAGACCTTTTGAAAGTATCTTTTGGTTTCCCTGAATTTTTGTAAGCAACTGTGTTTGGATCAGGTGGTTGTCTAGAGAAAGGAAAACATACCAAAATAAGAAACATGGGTTCCTGACCTTAAGAAACACTGGGTGGGTATGGATGGGGTGGGCACAGTGGTGCATACCTGTAATTCCAATGGCTCAGGAGGCTGAGGCAGAATTGTGGGTTCAAAGCCAGCCTCAGCAATTTAGGAAGGTCCTCAGCAACTTAGTGAGACTCTGTCTTAAATAAAAAATAAAGGGGCTGGAGATGTGGCTTCATGGTTGAATGCCCTTGGGTTCAGTTTCAATCCCCAGTACCAAAAAAAAAAAAAAAAAAAAAAAAAAAAAAAAAGAAAGAAAGAAAGAAATTCCACTGGGGAATCATGAAAATTCAATCAAGTAAACTAACAACAACAACAAAAAAAAAATCTCAATTTTATCATGTGTAATAGTTACTGGTAATATTTTATCTGCCTCACAGACTTGAAGTAGCTTCCTGATCTATCTCCACCTCTTAAGGTTTCCTAATTCTTTGCTCCCAAAAGGACTTACTGGAAACTGGACTGGAACTTCGGGGTTTTCAGAGAATCCCAAAGCTGTGTGTACTACTAGTTTCTTTCTCTTCGCCAATTCCAGGAATGCTGTCTGTGTCTCAATTCCCATGTCCCTTCATGTCTACCCCAGGCCTAACACCTAGCCAGATGATTCTCCTGGGAGACCTTAGGCCCAAATCTCTACTTTCCTGGTTAACAAGAGCCCTTGATCAGAAAACCAACTCACAAAGCCCCACCACCTCCCCCCCGGTTCCAGCCCCACTCTGGTTGATTCCACCAGCCTGTGAAGTTTTCTATGACAAGTAGGAGTGGCTTTGAACATGAATAAACTTTTAACTGACCTCTGTCTTGTCAGGTCACTCACTGAAGCCAACACCCAATAATCCTTTGCCTTCCTACCCTATGAGTCACGGATCATGCCAGCATTATAGTTAGCATGTTCAATTGCCATACCTGTAAAAAGAAATAGGTAATAACTTAGAATATTTCCTATTTAGAGCTTGGGTCTAATTTTAGATCTATTTTTTTCCCACTTACATAGCTTGTTCTCTCATTCTCTCTCTGACACACACAACCAGGAGGATCTTCCGTATTGCCCACAGTTACACCTTTGTTCATGTTGAATCACCTGCCTAGGATTTATCTTGAGCAAATTCACCCTTCCAAGCCAATTTATGTCCTTTTTCTTTCATGCTTTTTATAATACTTTCTTTCCCAAAATGCGTTCTTAACACTCACTGCACCCTTTTTATATCATACGTCAATGCGACTCTCTCCATCAGCCTCCAAGCTCCTCAGAGCAAAGTCTGCACCTTATTTGTTGCTGTCTCCGTTTCAGGATCATAGTAGATGCTCAGAAATGCTGTCCAAACCCAACACTTGCTTGGCACTTCGTTTGACCGTACAGCCCATACAGATTTCTCCCTTCTTTCAACTCCCACTGCCCATGTTCCATCTTATACAATTTGATGCTCTTGAAGTGACCCCTGCTCTGCCAGTTCTGGTCTTGCAGAACTGGCTTGTTCAAGGCTGAAGATATGCCATATATTCCTTTAGTCACCCCTATAGTGCTGTGAAGAGAGAGGTACAAAAAGTAGTTGGAGATTCTTTGTTTTCTTAGAAAGGAAGAGGTAGTGAAAAACCCATCATGAACCACAGCAAAATGGAGGGATTTGGAGAATTACACAGTTCCTAATTTTCTCAGAAGTGGTATTGCCCTGGTCAAACATGATGGGTTTTTATTTTTGTAATTAACTTTCATTTACTGAAGGCCTTCTATAAGCCAGACACTTTCTTGAACATGATATGTACATTAAACCATTTGATTGTCATGAATACACTGCAGGACAGATACCTTTGTCTCTATTTTACACATGAGGAAATTAAAGTTGGGTAGGGTTTGGTGACTTGCCAAGGCCACCCAGCTAGTTAGAAAAGACCCAAAGCCAAACCCAATTCTGAGAGACTACACACATTTCAGAATTTAGCCTGGATAAGCACTCTCTTGAGACATATTTCCTATTGTTCCTTGATTAGAGCAAAGGTTCCACCTCATGTCTTTCCTCTGGATCAGAGAACCTGGAGGACATTTTGGTCTGGGCTCTGTAGGGTGACTGAATTTCTGTTGATGAGCCTGGATGTCCAGTTCATCTTGGGGCTATGGAAAGCTCAGAGGCACCTGAAGCAATCTGGTTTACTCAAAATTTAAGAGGTTGGCAATGACCTAGGGCCAGCAAGGAGGCCCCCAAGGGTCAGTGCTAATTGGGGCAGATTCCCCAGGGGTACATAGCCCAGACTGTTCCCAAGGAGTTCAGCTGGAACCAGATTGCCTCAGGAATGTGAGTGAGGAAAACAACTACTTGATTGTTTGAGCCCCTACACTGGGTACGGAGTGCTACTTCCCAGCTAAATGTAGGCCAACAGGATTTCTGAAAACTGTTTGCAAAGCTGAACGCAACACTTCCTTCATTTGCATTTAAAAAATAAACTCAGCCTTGAAATGGGCATTAGGCAAGCCCTTCCTGAAAACTGAGAGTGTAATGGGATGTCTGCTCCCCCAATGCTCCTTTCCCCAATTCACATGCAGAGAGTTTTTCTATTTTGTAAAACTCTCTTTTCCATTAAACTGTAGCTCAAGGCTTTGAATGATGAGCTGCATCTTTTTTTTTTCCTTCCGAGGTCAGATTGTCTTTATTGAGGACCTTGCAGGCAATACTAGACCATTTCTCTGGCATTACTTCATCTTGAACATTCTACATTAAGCACATGTTCAGAATCGTTTCCAATCTATAATGTGTGTCATTTATAAATTAAGACTAGGACAGCACCTTGATTTCCCTCTTGATATCACAGTGAAGGGGCTCATAGAAATGGCTGGCACTTTCTCCCATCTAGCCCGTCAGCTATTGCCTTCTCTTTCCCAGGCCACCTTCACCTAGGAATATCTTAGTCAAGCATGTCTAGTTAAGTGGGAGTTCTGGGTTACATCTATCGACTTTTGGGAAAAAAGAAGAAGAAGAAGAAGAAGAAGAAGAAGAAGAAGAAGAAGAAGAAGAAGAAGAAGAAGAAGAAGTAGTAGTAGTAGTAGTAGTAGTAGTAGTAGTAGTAGTAGTAGTAGTTTGCTTCTCTATTGCCAGTCATCTGTTTCTCTTGCATTAGACCTGGTCTAAAAAAAATGATAATGTCATGAAAATAATAAAATACAAACTTTGCAAACTGAATGCCATCACCGTAGGCTCTCTTTTCCAAAATCAAACTACTTTCAAAAATACCATGACATGACATTCTGGGCTTTATTGATTTGCCCTCCCGGAAAAATATATCTGCATGTCGACTGAGTTACCACATATAAATAATGTTCCTAGATGAGTTTTGAAGATGGTCTCGACACCCTGCCCCAACTATCCACACAGCCATTTCCTTAAGCACCAAAGATGACACCACTAACTTGCTCATGCTAACTGTGAGCAGATGTGGCCCAAATGGACAATAAGCAATCAACATGTGGCGGTATACTGACACATTAAATGATAGGGCTAATTTTTAGAAATGATTTTCCCCCTCTACACTAAAAAATTATTTTAAAGCTTATATTTCTCATCCCATTGGAATGTGGTGTTTTAAGAAATCAAACAGTAAGTGGAATCATCCCTTTGATATCCTTTCGTTAGGTGACTAAACAAAAATTATTACAGTTCGTTGATTTGAATGTAGTTATAGATTGTCTTTGCATGTTTGTTTAGTGATGTCATTTACAAAAAGCAAAAAAACCACAAACCAAAACAAAAACCCTAAAACATGACTCTGTTGGAATAACGGAGGGAGAAAAAGACTCATCTGGAGAAATTCAACGTTTTCTGTATCTATAATGAAATTACTTATCAATGATATGACATGTTGCATAATGGTTGAAATTTTGCTTGTCAGAAACACACACACACACACATAGACACACACACACACACACACACACACACTTTGTGGTCGAATTTACCCAGGTTTCATTTTAAATTATGTAGGTCTCTGAGCCATTTCCACCAAAATGTGGTAAAACGTAGAAGTTGGCAATTCAATTTTATTCAGCCTTTCAAGAAGGAAGGGCCAGATAAGCTTTGCTTGTTCGTGTCAGTGATAATATTCATCAGTGAGGCCTAAATCTAATTCTGTAGGCTTGCTCTTGCTTTGTTATACTGTCATTTCTGAACCTCAATCTCCTCTCCCTCTCTGTCTCTCTGTCTCTCTGTCTCTCTCTCTCTCTCTCTCTCTCTCTCCCTCTCTTTTTTTTTTAATCACAGCAAAAAGTTTCTTAAGAGCTTAACTTACAGCCAAGTGCCAGCTCCCCCATTTAATTTGTCCTCCTTCCCCACAGCCCTTGTACTCTGTGTTCAGGCAGAGGTGAGGCCAGTTCTCAGGGCCCGGCTCTCTGGACACCCTCAATGATGACCTCATTAGAGTCACAGATGTTTGCTGCACTTTGGGAGATGTGGAAAAAACAGAGCAGTAAACTAGGCCAGCTTGCAGTAAGGCTGTTACCCACAATTCAAGATAAAATGCTGGATAGTTCCCACTAGGTTCTGGTCGGCTAGGAAACGGCAACTTATTAATCTTGTGTCAGAGAGCCAGCTGCAGCCGTGGCAGTTACCATATTTCACCACCAACTCCATGTCTGGACAGCCATTGTCTTTTTTTTTTTTTTTTTTGAAAAAACTCTACAAATCAGCTGTGTACCCTTTCTCCTTCTCTCTCCTTCTCCTTTCCTTCTTTAACTTAGCAAAGCCCCCCACTTGTCCTCCCTGGAGAAACTGCACTGCAGCTTCCCTGGTAAGAGTTGGGGCACATGGTCGATCCTGTGGTTGGTTTACTAATTCAGAGAGACTGCTTACTATCCAACTTTAATGATATTCCCTCAGCATATCACTTTGGTTGCCTGGCGACCGGATTTGAGCTAGGCCTCTCATTTGATTCCCACACATCAGACCCTGAAAAGCACTTTTTTTCCCCCGTCCCTCAGCTTTTGATTCTTTCTGCTCTGAAACCCTTCCCCCTGCGGTGTCAGTATGGGTGGGCAGAGCAGTGGTAGAAGGAGGGCAAGGGTGAAGGGCGGCCTATAGCGCAATGGTCACACATCAAGGCCTCAAAACAAAGCCTCCAGGAACCCTTCCTGACGAACACAAATTCCCCTCAGAAAAAGCAAATTTGGCTTTCCCTTCATAGTGTGGGTGTCATTTTAAGACTTTGCTTAGATACTTTATTAAATCTGATGCTTTTCATTGTTTTTCATGGCGTTTCTCACAAAAGACTTCCTATTATCAACAAGTTGCTATTGGAGGAAGCAAGCAGATTATGAAGAACTGAAATAATCTAATAAACACTAGGCTTGCTTTTGGGTTTTGCTAGATTTTCATAGAACATACGTTAGGATAAGACTCACCTATCTTGATTTTGACAAGAAGGCACATTTTACCCACAAGGAGGAAATGCTGGATGCTAAAATCTGCATGTGAAAATCCAGTGTTATTACATGTGAAAATTTGCCTCTTGTTTTTTAAAGAAAAGTAGAGATGCTTTACCTATTTTGAAAAGCTCAAGTGAGGAAAGATGTAATGAACATATTTGTGTGTGTGTGTTTTATGGCTTCGGGCACTAAAGAAATGTACAAAAATAAAGTAAAAAGAAAATTCAGGGCTGGGGTTGTGACTCAGTGGCAGAGCGCTTGCCTGGCACGTATGAGGCACTGGGTTCAATTCTCAGCCTCATATATGAATAAATGAATAAACTAAAGGTTCATCAACATCTAAAAAAATTTTTAAAAATTCAAAATGAAACGTGTTTTGCCATAGCACTATTTAAATTATTTAAATTAAATTGTATGTGCAGTAATCATGTCCTCCAAACACCACAGACACACACACACACACATACACATGCACACACAGAGTTAAAGCTCTGAGCAAGTTGTCTTACTGATTCAAGTGCGTAGTCACATTTATAATATAGATTTCAAATACATAATAATATGTTTATGGTTTATGAATGTATATACATGCATGTCCATACATGTATTTGTTGGTTGTTCTGGAAACATCAACATTTTCATATTTATATCTTTTTTGATGATCAGTCTATTATATAAATGTAGTTCAAATATTCTTGGTAGAGTTTATTTTCTCCCAGATCCCTGAAGGATTTGCTCATACAATCCCATTCTCATGTGCAAATCCTCTGTGTATTGATAGGAGAATGAACTTCTAATTCCACACTAGAAATGAAAGTAGGATTCTTAACCTTTACTCTCTCGTTGTTGAACTTATATCAGGCTAACAAAACTTTTTCGCCCCTTTCTCAGCAATGATTAAAAGAGTGTACAAAGTTGCTCCTTTTCTACTAACCCTTTTGGGGCTTCTCCCCACAGGCTCACCCCCGACCTTCCTCCATTTGCTGTATTCACAGTATCTGTTACCTGTTCTGTTGCCACTCAGTCATGTACAGTTGAGGGAGTCAGTTTCCTACTGTACATTTCTATGTGCCAGCAAAGAATGTTTTCGGATTAGCATTTAAACTTCATTTTTCTTTCTGTTCAAAGTTTTAATTAATACATTATTTGCATTTTAGCTGTGCAGATGGGCAAAGCAGATATCTGTTTATAAATTCTATTGATTCAGTTATTTTAACATTTGGTAGTTGCATACTTCATGTATGCCAAGAACATTCTGGTTTTTGAAAATTCCATACATGGATTCGAATATAGATATAGATATCCCAGTGGATGCTGAATGTATACTGTATAAAATATTTTTGTGATAAGAACTACTAATTAAACAAGACAAGTAGGTGTGCTTCCTTTTTTTTTTCTTTTCTTTCTCCTTAATGGAATGAATGGTAGGTAAGACCAAAAAGATACTTTTAAAAATCCAGTCTAACCACACTAATGCCATCACCCCGTTTTGGGGCTGTGTTTAGGGAGGCATAGGAATAAGTCAAATAGAGAATGGCAGTTCTTTTTTGGGGGTGGGAAAACCATCTGGATACTCAGTGTAGAGTCAGTGGAATGACTTAAACAACTGAGGATGCTTCAGATATCTTAACTCCACTCCGACCCCCCAAAACTTGGAATCACAAATAAAAAGTAGATTTGAGTTTTTGTGACTATTCATTAGTAAGATGTTAAAAATGAATACTAGTAAATAGGTGTTGTGGTCATTCTTCAACTTAATGCAAAGTGTAACTGTTATTCTATTCACCCTTCCCTTACCTCCTCGCTCTTATTTGATCTGGACTAGGAACTAAAAAACAAACAAAAAACTCAGGAACGCCTCAAGAAAGATTGCTTTTAAACATTTTCAATTTGGTTTATATCAAGTTTCTAAAAATCCTGTGACAGAAACCTGATCGTGTCTAGTTGATTCTCAGTTGGCAGAGACTGGGTAGATAGGTGCTTCTGGAAGCTTGACTAAGCTGTTCTATGCACATTTCCCCCACCAGCAGTGAATCGCATAGGCTACTGGGCTTTCCTGGCTCTAGACCCCAGTTTGAACAACAGGGACAGAGTATAAGAGTAAGAAATGAGTGTTTCACTCTTTCCTTGCCTGGAGGACAAAACAGTCAAGTCTGAGTTTGAAAAAGTAAAGGTTTATTGCTCTCATTAGTAAGTGGATGGCCATCATCAAATTTAAAATCATTTTGTTATAGTTATGGTGATAAAGTGTGCATTGTGTAAGATAAGGTAATAGGGAGAAGTAAAATATTTTTTTTGATTCATGATGGTTGACTCCAAAGACTGCTACCTTTCTTAACTAACCACAATTTTTATTATAATTAATATATATGTATAGAATGGCTCCTATATGAAAAATAGTAAATATGCCACATTCCCAAGTAGAACCTAGCTATGATTTTTATATTATTCTTATGAATATATAATGCATCTCTAGATGATGCACTGTGTCATACAGGGAGAGAGACTAGGAGAAATGGAGTCACATTCTCATCCTACTCATGGTATTTTGAACCTCAATTTCCTTAAAAGCCAGGGATCTGGGTCACACAGAACACCTCAAGCAGTCCTTACTATCTGGCTCTTACTCTATGGTTCTGTGAGCTCTAGACCTTAATGATAGTTCCTATTCATTTGTCATAGAGAGAAAAAGAAGGATCCAGAGCCTTTGTGTGTGTGTGTATGCACCCTGCTCTGTGTGTATAACAACCACACCACATGGATATCTCAGCCTTGCTAACACGATACTACACCAGTGGTTCTACATGATGAATATCTATATGATCACAGCTTTAAAAACAAAGGCTCATGAAGAGGGAAAAGAAATGGAAAAAGAAACCACTACCCAATGTGGACTCCCAGAAGAAATCGGAAACCCCTCAATTTATTGCTCTTTGTGCATCTAAAAGCTTTTAAAAGTCAAAACAGCCTTCTTTCTGAACATTTCTAGTAGATCTCACAGTTCCTGTTGTTGCATGCAGTGAGTTTAAATTCTCAGCACAGATGAACACAGCCCAGCGGAAGTTCTAATCCTCAAAAAGTAGACAAATAACAGGGAAACTCCAACGGCCCCTTAATACAGCTGAGCTCTCAGGCCTCCCCGGGATGCGGGATTCTGAGTCGTGCTGGAGTTGGGGTTGCTATTTTGTTTGTCCCCATGAGCCCCACCTCGGCATACCGATGCACTGATGTAAGAATTCCAAATGAGCTTGCTCAGAAGGGCCCAGATTAGCCGGGTTGCTAGGATCTGGCCATTCCAACCCCCTTTTCCACTTCAGTGGACTGAGCTTTTGACACTATGAAAAGCACCATTTAAAATTAATTAAAGCTTCTTATTTGGTACCAAATCTCATCACTGCTGACTACATTTAATATGTTTTATGTGTGGTTTTAAGTCCCTGTCGCATCATGTGTCGCATGATCCTGCCATGAAGCAGCTGCAAATTAGAAACACAGAATTAGTTCTTCGGTATTTTATCTGATGTGCAAGTTAAACTGCAACGGCAGTATTCCTGATTTCCTTAAATGATAGCATGGTGTTTTCCGGAATCAAGGCAGGAGACCTGAGTTTTAGGCCTGCTCAGTCCCTAATTTGTTGCCAGGATGATGGGCAAGATCATACAGCTGTTTTTTGAAACTGCAGTTTCCTCATCTGTAAAAGAAAGGGGCTGGATGACAGTCTCAGAGTTGTTTTCCGATTGAACATTTTTGCATCCTGATTGTAGGGGCCAAGGCTGTGTGGTAGGTTAGACCCACAGGTTTGGGGCTCAAACAGATTTGGGATTATATTTTAGTTTAACAATTTATACTGTAGTACTGAGCAGAGCAAGTGACCTGACCTCTGGAAGCCTCAGTCTTACCAACTGTAAAATTGGATCATTAACAGCATCTCTTCACAAGGAGCACTGTAAAGATTAAACGAGACAATACATGTAAAAGCTAACCACAGTGCTTCTTCAACTACATCAAGCCCCCAGCCAGTGTGAACAGGTGTCACTATAAGAACTTCTTTAGGATTATTTATTACATTGCATTTGGATGCAATATCTTCAGCGCTCAGTCCTGTGAGTTCTCAACTCCCAAACATCTGCTATACATAATATCTTTAGATGGAAGACATTTGTCAGTTAAATGGGCCTCAGATTATTTTCCAGTCTATTAGCTTGAAATGGCTTATTAATAACTTTCTCCAAAAGTCAGAGGCCAACTTGTCCATCTCATTATTGTTTTTTTTTAAATAACTTGTGTCAATTAAATGACAATGGTAATAATTATAAAGATCTTTTAAAGAGCAGAGAGGTATTGTGGGTAAACAAAAAGGGGGTAAAATGATTAAAACTGCTTTTGTAAAACTACTCTGCGGTTTCCTCTACTTCCAGCACTCTTCATTATTATGGCACCATTTTTTCAACATGCCAAATTATGCATTTTGGGGGAGATGATGGCATCCCCCCAATCCTGTTTGCACTTTGTTTTAATAGGAAGGGGAAAATAAATTAAAGTCAGAAGAGTAATGATTAGTCTGAGTTGTATCTGAGAAGAATTTTGTCTCTGTGGAAGACAAAAGTGTTTTCTTTATTGGCTGGTGAATCAAATAGGAAGTATCTGCTTGTCTGGGTGCTATCTTAATGTATTCATAATCCAGCACTTGAATGTTTCTGGAGGAGTTAACAAAACATGCCATATTTGCTACCCATAAAAAAAAAAAACAAACAAAAAAAACCCTCTTAACATTTCAACAAATAGTGTGCTTCTTAAAGCACCTTTGTATCTTTGTGTTTGCATAGTTTTATCCTGCTCACATTCTGAAATACAGTTTTTAGAGAAGCATCAAAATAAGAATACCACTATGGGAGAAGACTGTGATACACAGGGAACTGTGGGGTGGCTTCATTCACCTGGTATAGCAGCCGAAACCCAGGGAAGCCACTCCATTAGTGCTATAAGCAAGGTCAGGAATCATCACATGTTTTAAACAAGTGACTTATTCAAACTGGAAAATTCTCTGCTTACAGTCGTTTGCTGAACTGTCCTGAACAAATATGCTCTTCAGAGCCGTTCCACCCAACTGAGGCTTGTGTTTTTTAGGTACTGATTGGCAAGTTAATCAGATTTGTGTTATGTCTTAATTATAAAAATTTTGGCACATGACTATAATAGAGCCTCAGTTTCTTCATCTGCAAAATGGGAAGCATAATAATGATATTTGATTTATGAGGTTGTGTTGTGATTTTTGTAACATATTTGCAGTGTCTACAATAGACACAGTGCCTGTCACATAGCGGGTCTTCAGTATGTGGTACTTCCCATCTCCATTATTACAGCAGAGCATTAAAGAGGGTTTAGATATTATTATGTATGGTCACAGAGTGCATCAGTTCTGCAACATCCTCACAAGCACTATGTGTGGTTTGGCTTACTGAGAAATCATAACAAAACCCTGAGAAGCATATGATTAGCTCAGAAAGCACCAGAATGCTTTCTCAGTGTAGGAGTACCACAAATACAAGAGGTTTTCTTGGAGAAGCAAATAAAACTATTGCTTTGCATAGAACCAGCCTTACCATTTAATAGCCAGCATACAGCTACTTTCAAAAGAAAGCCCCACTGTTCTGGACCTTTTGTTTCCTGGGTATGACTGAGAATCTCTGTGTATGACTGAGATCAACAGTCAGATATCCAGGAGCTGCAGATCTATTACGATTTTCCTCTAACGTTGCTGTGAGTAGCTTCGTAAAATGCTAAGGATGTTTGTGTGGTCCTCTACCTAAGTAAAAGCATTAATTAATAAAAAAATAAGTGAGGTGGGGAAAACTATACATTTATTAAGTAAACTTGAGAAAAGAAAGAGAAATAAAAAATGTTTATTTCCTTGGCATGCGACAGCAGAATATTCATTAAATTTAAATTTCATTTGTGTGTGTGTCTCTTTGTGTTTTTTTCTTCAATTTTCATCAGAAAATATTTTGGGAAACCTAACTTTCACTGACAAAAGATATGTTGTGTTCCTTAACATAGTTCTCTAAAAGTATATATATATATATATATATATATATATATATATATATATATATATATTTAGTGGCAACAGAGAACAATGTGGACAGGAGGTTTGGGAAAACATTTAAACATATCTCCAAATAGAACATTGAATTGCTCAGAGTTATTACGGATGAGAGCCCTTCTAATCTAAATATGTGCAAAAGTCTTGATCTATCACTCACCTAGCATTGCAATATGGAAAAAAAAAGAAAAAAAAAGTGTTAATTGCCTTTTTCTTCTTTTTAGTGGTTAAAAAACATATTTTAAACCAGACAGGAATAATCAAGTTACTGAAGGTCTTATAACAAGCAAACTGATTAATAAATGCTTCTATTTTTACCCTAAGAATTTATGATAGCATAAAGATAATTAATGACTATAGATCAACCTTTGGACCAGTAGCTATAGAAGAAATGAGGACAAAGTAACTCAATTTTATCTGTTACAGTTGGGTAAAAGGATTTCTCTCAAATAATCTCAACCCAGAGTCAAATATTGCTAAAAAAAGGGATCCAAACCATGTAACCAGAATATAGATGATTGGAGATTTTATAGGTAAAAATACTGAAAAGCAGTTATTTTCACATCATTTTTCAAATTAATGCTACTACCAGAGACTGTCTGAATGGAAGTGGTAAATCTAGTCTATCACTATTACACATCTTCAATCACTAATATTAAAATTAACTGTTATAGTTATAAGCAAATAATTGCCCAAAGAGAATTCAAAATCAAGTATAGGTTAGTTTGATATCTATCTGATCAATTTATTATTCCTCAGATGATGTATCTGTTTGCCATTACCTCCACCAATATCTCCCTGTCTATTAAGCACCATTTGAACACAGATTTGCCTCCACTAAATCTTTAAAGAGAAAAACAATGTAAGAACATGTTCTTCATTCCTGTCAGAACAGAATCAACAAGAGAATAATCCCTTGCTGCAGTTTCTTTCTTTCTTTTTTCCTAATTCCACCCCCCTACCCTTCCTTTCTACCCCAAAGACTAGGAAGTTTGCCTCTCTTGTTTTCCTAAACAACTCTTTGCAAAACATCACTCCCCTGTAGGCTTTAGGAAGTTTGTTGATCCTATCAGCTTAGGAGCAGTGACATTCACAGGAAGACCTTGTACCGGGGATCAATGTTTCCCTTCTGAAAGCTGAGGGAAGATATCAGAATCATTGGAGTATGACTGAGATTAAATAACTGGATTCTGGGAACTGATAGGTCAAATAGTATTTAATTCCCAAATTGCTAAAATAATTTCTACCTTGTGTCAATGGGCAAAATGCAGACTCAAATATTAGAGTAACTATGGATCCAGGTGAACTGCCCTGGTCTCTGAGAGGAGATCCAGCCTCTGTCTTTGAATTCACCATGGGAGATGAAGATTCTCAGAAGATTCTCATCTAAAAGGATAGGGTTGCAATCGTCTGAAGAATTTCAGTGATTTCACATTTAGAACTTGTTGAAAGACTTCAGATCTGAAAAGAGACTTGTTTCCTGTAAAACTGGATGAAATCTTCATTAGCTATTCAGAAAAAGGTGTTCCCAGGTTTTATCAATTGGAAAGGGGAGACAGGGAAGGAGTGCCATTGTACTGACATCAGATCTGAAACTACAGGAACATTTCACCTGCACCCAGAGCAGAAGGGAAGGAAATTCCCTTATTTGTTTGGAGGAATGACTCTGAGTTTCTGCTGTTTAATTTGGCAACTAGTGTAAATAGCTAGTATGGAGCAAGCAACTCTAGGGAAGAGTCCTTAGAACCAAGATAAGCAGAGTGTGTCTTCATTGTCTTCATGAAGGGACCAGAAGAAGACTAAAGGACAAGTTGAATTTTAATGATTTGTGAACTTAGTCTCTGTAACAGTACAAACAATAAATTTATTTTCTGATAACTAAAGAAACTAGCATCTTTTAATTCCATTAGCATAATGGACCTATGGTAGTAAAGGGCAGAGGAGTCCATCCATAAAAGAAATACAGAGAATCTTTCTTCTGAAGTGGACTATATTCTACTGAGCTCAAAATCTTCTATGCCCCATTCATCTTGTTTTCTAACCCCTCTAACTTCCAAGAAACCTGATACATTTCCTACCTTATAAGTACTCCTAGCCAAGAAGACTCTCCTTTATATTATCTGTATTTTCTTATTTAAGTAAGAATCAGAAAGCATCAAATCACAATGTGCATAGAATGGGTTCTACCTCATGCAGTTTCAACATGGATGGAACCCGAGGACAAAATTAAAATAGGAAAGGGAGCTAAATGTTCACAAGCCAGGTAAATGTTAAATAAACACAAGGGAAAACACTTAGCAAAATATAAGATGTGTTGCCAATTAAGGGATTATTTCAATTTAATTGCTTTATGTATTTATTTTCACTAGGAAATAAAATGGAGCCTTCCAGAAGCAGCTCTTACTTTACATTCATTAGTTGATAAAGTTGTATTTTGAGTTGAGGAAACTAAGAACTAAATACTTAAATAAAAGTAATGAAGGAAAAAATTAACTTTCAGGGATGTCAGATGGATTCTAAGTTTTTTGCAGGAATTTGAAATTATGTGGCCCAGCAGATTTTCTTCAGGTGACCTCTGCTTGACATCTAAGTCAGAATAAGTGGTTTTGGGTATCAGCTTCTTAAACGGACTTGATTTGCTAAGAAAGAAATCATTAAATCAAATATCAACCAACTTGCCATCATATATGAAGAGTAGACAGTCGGTGATATTGTTTAAAATCACCATTCCCATACCCCTCCTCCACCAATCCACTCCTCAGTGCAGAGGGAGAAAAAAGAAGAGGCCCTACTTAACTCAAGTTAATTCTGTTTAATTCCACATATTTTATCAAAATGTTTAATGTAGAGGTAATAATTTAGTTTAAAGATAGCTGTTGAGACAAACTAGATGTGTTAGAGAAGTTGATACCAAAAATGTTGAGTGTCAGTGAAACTCAGCTGAAAGCCAATAGGATTGGCCATCTAATGGCGATTAAGTATGCTATAAATTTAAATCTTTGAAATACTTGTTGAGATTTATTCAGGCAGACAAACAAAGATAACAAAAGTCTTTTGTGTGTTTGTCAGTCATTTCCACTCCTCTGTTGTTGTAGTGTCAAATAATGTCAGTTATTTAAGGGCAATTACTGTAATTTTAAATTCTCAACAAATTAAACTATAAAGACTAGAAGTCCAAGAAGGACCCTACTCATTTTTCAACTACCTTTTCCATCTTTTCCATTTTTAAAGGTGTTTTAATTGTCTGCATGTTTAGAAAGGAAAAAAAAATTTCTTCTTCTTTTTGTCTATGTTGCTTTTTTTTTTTTTAACCAGTTGTGTTTGGATATTTCTTTTTCATTGAGCTGTATTTTATAAATTTTCTTTCTAGTAGCTTCACATTTTTTTTCAGATGGGTAAGTGAAATTATTTTGATTAGACTTTATTCATTTCTTTATCATGCAGTAGCTATATTTTTAGTGTTCTTTTATATATTTATGTATATATTAATGAACTTATGTTACAATCCAGGAAAAAGAAAATGTCCATGAAAGCAGAGTTCAAGATGAGTGAGAAAATTATGCATTTAAGTCATGTTTGATAATAGATTGTTCTACCAATAAAAATCTTGAAAACAAAATGTAAGCATCGTTAATTTGAATGGGATCATTAAAGCTGTTTCATAAAATAATTTAAAGTGAAGCAAGAAAATAATTACCTCCCATCATTTTTGAGCTATATTGACAAAGTTTAAATGTTACATAATTTAGGAGGATGGATCCAATACATTTTATATTTCATGAGCTCTTTTTTTAAGATTTAGAGCAGCATCTAGAATTTCTTTGCGGTAATAAAGACAATGATCCATTATGTTCTTCTATTACTAATTATTCTGTAAAGATTGTCTGTTCCAAAAGATAATTAGAAAGGGTGAAATTTAATTCCATTAAACAGAACTCAACTGGGACATAATGAAATTTTGTTGTGGAGTTGAAGACTTTGAAGCCAAATAAAAAGCTTCTTTACATAGATAGAGCAAATGAGATTGTAAAACTCACACCTTATTCATTCAGGGCATGTTTAAGACGCAGTAGGGTAAGATAGTATATACTCATAATGAGTTTTAAGTGTTCACTTAACACAAACATTCATAAAGAATGTTTCTTTAAGTGAGAATTTTAGTGATGGACGCAGAGACTTTGGGACTCCAGATGTGTTCATTCATTAATTCAAGAAAGAATGTTTTGCATGGCAACTATGCACCTGACTAGACAAAATACTAAAGGTACCAAAAAAAAAAAAAACCCAGGGAGGCAGGGACTCTCATGAAAGAGCCCGTGATCTGGCCCTTGTCTGATGATCATTTGAGTCTATTTCATTTAGCAATACCATTTAAAATGTCTGCTGTGAAGACTTGAGCTTAATAGATTTTTATTAAGTTTTTGCTTTGTGTGGTTGAGAAGTTTATTTTCAAAAGAACTGATCACCCAGCACAGGCAAACATTTGCACTTAAAACTTCAATGAAATTCTAGTAGCGTCTTCAAGATACTTGATCACCTTCCTGAACAGTTGCCTGTCACTCTTAATCTGCCATTACACCCTTCTTGTCCCTGGATGTGTTAAAGAAGTTGATACCAAAAATGTTGAGAGTCAGTGAAACTCACTGACCCTGTCCCTAACTATTTAATACATCTTCCCCTCTAGAAGCAAGATGAGGGCAAATAACGTATTGGCTGTGCTCATGCCAAATATAGTAAGTACCTCGCACATAGTAGGTGCTTAGTGAGTAAATAAGGGGAAAAATGACCACAAGCTCTTGATGATAATGAACTTACATAGCAAAGACAATGATCACTCTAACCTATGAACAGGTGGAAAGAGCAACAAAGGATTTTGTGTTTCCAAAAGCACGTAGTTGTTAAAAAGCAGAAATGGGCTTTGAAGTCAGGTCTAAATGGCTCCAAAGACTTGTTCTTTCCAAAACTGAAAGAGTCATGCCACTGGAGGGGGCTGTAGGCAATAGAGAAGGTGAGCACAGCTGTTCTGGGTGGTGTTGTCTTTTGGAATAATAGAACATTTCCCTCTAGTTCTAAGTGAAGGCGAGTGGAGAATGAGCCCCTAATGGGGGTTATTTGAGTAATAGGAAGATGGACTAAGAGAAGTAGGCTGTACACAGAGAATACAGACTCTCGAAAAAGAAAAACAAAACCACTGTTACAGGGCTCTGCTTGCTAAATCTGGCAAAGAGAGGGGGATTCCCTAGTCCAAAGAAGGGTAAGGGAACACATTTCCCAATAAGGTCAAAATAACACTAGAGAAAGAAAGTTACTAAAGCCTTCTCTTCAGGTGTAAGAGATCTTTGGAATGGCTCTTATTTAATCAAGAGAAGGTGTATGAGTTAGTAAATTCTCTCCTCCAAAATCTACTTTCAATTATCAGTTTGGAATGACACTTTATTTCTTTGGTCCTTGAATTAATTGAAGCCCATAGTCCTTAAACATAAAGAATGATGATGCTGTAGCAGCTTAAATTTTGATTCAAGGTTATTTGTACCTGAAGAGACCAGGCTCTGAATGTCTGCCTGCCTGGTCATTCTCAATAGTCTCAAGACTACATCTATTTGGCCCCCCAAATAAAGAGGACCTTGTACTATATATCTGGGTCTCAGATAAAAACAAAATTTGTTGTGTTATACCCATCGAGGATGGTAAACTAGCTCTCTCCCTCTTTCTCTTTCCCCCTCTCTTTTTGTTCACAGATGGAAAATCTTATAGTTCTGTATGGAAGGTACCCAAAGATGACACCCTACACATCTTAACCCCTGAAACTGGAAATATGTTACATTAGGGTTGCAGACGTAGTTAAGTTTACTCATCAGCTGATCTTGCAATGGAGAGCGTGTCCAGGATTATTCATAGGGGCCCAGCATAAACACGAAGTCTCTATAAATGAAAGAGAAGCAGAAGAGTAAGAACCAGGTAGATGCAGATGGGAGAGTATTGGCCAGATGTTGTCAAATTCCAAAGAGGGAGGAAGAAGATAAGAAGTGTGATGGTCTCCAGAAGCTAGAGAAATTTAGATAAGGGATTCTGTCTTTGAATTTCCAGAAGGAAGGCAGCTTTGCCTAGATTTTAGCCCAGGAAGCCCATGGTAAACTTTTGGCTCTTATAAACATTAGATGATAAATTCATGTTACTTTTAGCTACCGAATTTCTAGTAATTTGTCATAACAGCAAGAGGAAACTAATACACCCTGGGAAATTGTATACCATTACAGTTCAGCGGACACCCCAAGAGCAGAGCAGATAAAGAAATTAGTTTGATGGTGACATTGTTTGTTGAGAGCCACAGCTGAAGGGGCCACAGCCCAAGGGGCCCCAGCAAACTTCCAGCTGCCAGTAAACTTCCAGCTGCCGGCTGATGATTGGCTCACAGCGGCCCCAGCAACATCTAGCTGATTGGCTCCTCTGCGGTGATGCTCATTGGGCTGTTTCCCTGTGGAAACACACAAACAGGCCCCCCGACTCCAGACAATCACTGGGTCAGGACCTTGGTTAATCTCTCTGGAATCCAAATCGGCTGCTGTTCTCCCTGTCTGTTCCTCAGATGCAAATAGTTTTTCCTCAGATGTGAGCGGTTTTTCTTCCGTCTCACTCATCTCCAGGGACAGGCAACTTAAAATAAAAGTGAAGCAAAACAAAAGAGGAATCTTAAAATGGCTACCCATCCTCTCGCCCTGCCCTCAGGGGCGAGCAGTTTACCTTATCACTTACCCTCAGTCGTTCCCTGTGCGGGCCACCAAATGCCACAGTCTGGCTGGGCACAATCAGGAGCCACTTGTCAAAAGAAACTAACTTTATTTTTAGAACCACACACGCCAAACAAAACAGCCTCTCAGGAAAAACCCTCAGAGCCCCAACTGCCACCACCGGCTTTCCACAAGCCTCTCTCTCCAACACAAGCCTCTCTCTCCACCTCCCCCAATCCTCCTGCTCTTGAGGCCGATTGGCTGGGTCACGTGGGCGGAGCCAAAAAAGTCCCCCAATGAGCAGCTCCGTGGTCTGAAAGGGCAGGGAAACAGCCCAATGAGCATCACCGCAGAGGAGCCAATCAGCTAGATGTTGCTGGGGCCGCTGTGAGCCAATCATCAGCCGGCAGCTGGAAGTTTGCTGGGGCCCCTTCGGCTGTGGCCCCTTCGGCTGTGGCTCTCAACAATTGTTTGACCACTGAAGTTCACCCCATCTCTGGGGAAGAAGGGCTAAACGCTCCCAACCAAAGAATCCTAAATAAATAAATAAATAAATTGAGAAGCAATGAGGGAATTTAGAAAACTACCTTTAGAACTCCACAGTAAAGAATGCTCCAAGCAAGATCCAGTGATGACTGCTAAAATTAGTAGATTAAACTTTAGTGAGAAGTGGATTTTTGCCTAGATTCAAATTATCTCCACACCCAAATATGTATTATTTACTGTTTTAACATCTATCTCCACAAATTCTCTGATATTTCTTCCTCTAAGAGGTGAGGATGGGCTCACCTCCTCTTCAAATATGGGTTGGGTTTAGGGACTTCCTGCTAACAATTGAGCATGGAAAGAGAAAAATGGTACCTTTAGAGTGGAGGAACTCAAATTGAGGGATGTTCTACAAAATACTTGAAAAGTACTCTTCAAAAGTGTCAAAGTCATGAAAATTAAGGAAAGACTACAACCATCACAAATTGAAGGAAACCAAACAACATGGCTATTCAATGCAACTCAGTAAAATAATTAGTGGAAAAACTGGTAAAACCTAATTAAGTCTGTAGATCAGTTAATCATATTGTACCAATGTTAATTTTTATAATTGTCATTATGGAAGTTAATTGAAAACTGGATGAAGAGTATGAGTTCTCCTTATATACTAACTTTGTGACTATTCCATTACTAGAAAACTATTTAAAAGTTAAAACCAGAACTTAAACTATACCACAGAGCAATAGTAACAAAAACAGCATGGTATTGGCACCAAAACAGACTGGTAGACCAATGGTACAGAATAGAAGACACAGAGATAAACCCATATAAATACAGTTATCTCATACTAGACAAAGATGCCAAAAACATATAAGAGTAAAGATAGCCTTTTCAACAAATGGTGCTGGGAAAACTGGAAATTCATATGTAATAAAATGAAATTAAGCCCCCATCTCTCACCATACACAAAACTCAACTCAAAGTGGATCAAGGACCTAGGAATTAGACCAGAGACCCTGCATCTAATAGAAGAAAAAGTAGGCCCAAATCTTCATCATGTCAGATTAGGCCCCTACTTCCTTAACAAGACTCCTAAAGCACAAGAAATAAAATCAAGAATCAATAAATGGGATGCATTTAAATTGAAAAGCTTCTTCTCAGTAAAAGGAATAATCAGTGAGGTGAACAGAGAGCCTACATCTTGGGAGCAAATTTTTACCACATGAAAATCAAATAGAGCACTACTCTCCCAGATATATAAAGAACTCAAAAAACTTAACACCAAAAAAAAACCCAAACAAACAAATAACCCAATCAAATAAGTGGGCCAAGGATCTGAACAGACACTTCTCATATATCAATAAATATATGAAAAAATGTTCAGCATCTCTAACAATTAGAGAAATGCAAATCAAAACTGCTCTAATATTTCATCTCACTCCAGTCAGAATGGCAGCGATTAAGAATATAAACAACAATAAGTGTCGGTAAGGACTTGGGGGAAAAGGCACACTCATACATTGCTGATGGGACTGCAAATTGGTGCAGCCAATATGGAAAGCAGTATGGAGATTCCTTGGAAAACTGGGAATGGAAACACCATTTGATCCAGCTATCCCACTCCTTGATATATCTATACCCAAGGAATTAAAAACTGCATACTACAGGGACATAACCACATCAATGTTTATAGCAGTACAATTCACAATAGCTAAATTATGGAACCAACCTATATGCCCTTAGGTAGATGAATGGATAAAGAAACTGTCATATATATCCACAGTGGAACCTTACTCAGCATTAAAAGAGAATAAAATCATGGCATTTGCAGGTAAATGGATGGAGCTGGAGAATATAATGCTACGCGAAGTAAGCCAATCTCAAAAACCAAAGGCCGAATGTTTTCTCTGATATATAGATGCTGATCAATAATGGGGGTTGGGGGGTAGCATGGGAGGAATGGAGGAACTTTAGATACCGCAAAGGGGTGGGAGGGAAAGAGAGGGGCATGGGGTAGGAAAAATGATGGAATGAGATGGACATCATTACCCTAAGTACATGTACGAAGACATGAATGGTGTGACTCTACTCTGTATACAACCAGAGACATGAAAAATTGTGCTCTCTATGTGTACTATGAATTGAAATGCATTCTGCTGAAATGTATAACAAATTAGAATAAATAAATAAATGTTTAAAAAACATAATTTGAAAGCAGAGAACTGAGGAAAATGTTAAATACAGTTGGCAGAAAAAATGATTGATAGCCTTACTACAAAGGGCTTTCAAACCTACTGAAAAGTCAGTGAAGAAAATAAACAAGCAATTTATAGTGAAAAATACAAATGTGAGAATTATAGTGAGAAATAAAAATAGGCATATAGGGATAATTAAACAGTAAGAATCAAAGATATGAAAAGCAAAATCTTATCCCCTTTCTCAATCTGATTAGTAAATATTAAAAAAGATAATACTCCATCTTTGAGGTTATAAAAAGATGCTTTCATAGATTCCTACTAGGAATATAAATTGATATGAGGAGAATTTATTAATATATATATATATATATATATATATATATATATATATATATATCATGAAGGTAGAAATTGTACCTCATATTATAGGAAAAAAATTTGCAGGTGTCTTTTTTTTAAACTTTTAAAAAAATGTGTGATTGATACTTTTTTTTTTAACAATGAACATGTATTACCTTTCAAATTAGGTTTTTAAAAGCCATTTTGCATGAAAATAAATAATTGCATACAATGGAATACTTTAAATATCAAAAAATGATGCTGTAGGACTTCTAATGGCATATAAATATGCTCATAATATTTTGTGAATTGAAAAAGCCCTAAGTTAAATAATATCACTTAGAACATGATTTATGTTTATATGAAGTCTATATTATACATTTCTTAGAAGACTGGAAAGCTATGTACCAAAATGTTAACTATGGTTATTTTTGTGCAGTAGGATTGCACATGATTTGCACATTTTTCTTCTTTATCTTGTGTTCTAAATTTTCTGTAAGAAACATACTGATATTTGTATGAAAGTTCTTCCATAAACAAATGACAGGTGATATAAGAAAATGACAGTGCATCTCAATGAGTCTTCTATACCGTCAACACTATGTATGGAGGGCCTGTGTCCCATGCTACCCTGCCTGTCTTCGGCTTAGTGATGCTGACGGGGATCTGTTTGAAAAGAGCATCTTTGATCCAGGCCCACAAGCCATAGGGAGTGGACTTTGAGTTGATGTTGGTTTTAGTTCAGAACAAAAATAAATCTTCTGTTGGAAACACCACTATTTTTATTGACATAAAGATGCCCTTAAACACATAATGAGCAAAAGATTCATATCAAATTTTGGATAGTGGGGTGGAAATCCCTCTTTCTTTTTTTAAAAATGAGAACTGATAGTCACTAACTTGTAAAAGGACAATTTTGAGAACTGATAGTCACTAACTTATAAAAGGACAGATGAGGAGACATGAGACCCAATCAGTTCATCTGGGCACAGGTAACGTTCCACAAAAGGTCTGAGTACCTGTCCCAGAAGCATGGCGGCATCTCTGACTGTTACCCCAGCCTCAGTGCTCCTCCTGATGGAAGTCACCGAAGCCAGGATGAGTGGAGGAATACTTGAAGGTTGTCAGACAAATAAATGACTAATTAACTCCTGATTGGATCCCATTAAATCCCCATTTCCCTTTGAATTACATCCAGCCTTTCCTCGCCCCTCTAAAAATTTTAAAGTACTGTATAAATGACAAAAATTGCAGCTGAAGGTCTTAATGACATAATCTTACTTCTGCAGGGGTATTTGAAAACGCTGGTATTTGAAAACAGTGTGTTTACCTTTCTCTGAAACAGTCCCTTAAATTGCTCCTGGCAAAACATGCCCAAATCCAGGCCCAAAACAACAGTCTCAAACAGAAAAAAAAAAAAAAAAAAAAGCAGCTCCCCCTGAGGAAAGATGGTATTTACATTACATAAGTGATACAAACCCTGTTCATTTAGGTGGAAAATATGAATAAAAACCCTTGGGACAGATTTATGGTAAAGGGGTGTTTCGGAATTGAGGAAAAATGCTCCATCTCCCCATCAGGGCCACTAGCTCTGTGTTTTCTCTACAGACAGCCCAGGGCCACCTGTGATGGCTCAGACCTTTGCCTTTCTAGAAAGGCAAAGCAGTCTAAAGGAAAACAGGGCTGTGAGGTCAGTCGTCAGGACTGTGTTTCAAGCCGGTCACCAATTTGCAATGTGGTTTCAGACAATTTAATACATCCCTTTCTGGTCCTGAGTTTCCTCATCAGAACATGGACTAAATACAGGAATTTTAGAAATGAATTCCATCAAGGTTGCTGTGAGGATTCAGCGTGGTTGCATGTAGGATGGCAGGCACCCTTGAAAGAATATTTTTCCTGTTTAGTGCTGGGGATCAAACGGCGGGCCTCCTGCGCACAAGGCAAGTGCTCTATCACTGAGCTACACCCCTAGCCCCAGGTGCTCTTGAAATGGGGTTGTCATCCACACACACGGGCTGACTTTCCATCTGAAGATATGGTTCCTGATACCTGCCCTGAAATATTTAAAAGGAACCAGCATGGAGCTAAGGACAAGAGATCTCTTTTTTCTCTATTGCATAAGCACAAAGGAGCACCTGAATATAAAGTGTTGGCAGCACTAATGCAACATGCTAATGGTTGAGCACTGTCTGGCTAAAGATATGGAAAATTCTTACAGTGATGAATTTTTAACATTGAAATTTGACTTGCCTCTTGTGCACCACTGCCTTAAATCCATTTTGGAAACAGGCGGAGTATAAATAAATAAACAGTGAACTTGTCTTTGGATGTTTGGGTGAAAGCAGGTGGCAATTGAGAAGACCTGGGTCAATGTGTTCAAGAGAGTTAAAAACAAATGTCTTAACTTGAACAAGAAGAATGGAAATCTTCCTTGAACGAGAACTCAGCTCCCCTAGGTATCTTTACTCCAAAGCTTCTTGGTACTATTATCAACACTAGGGTCAGTTGCAAAGCACGGTTCTCCTGCCTTAGCTGCTTTCTCTGTCCTTCCCTCATCACTTCCCTTTCTATTCCTTTGATGTGATTTTCTGTCACTTGATTTGTATTTTCTCATTGCTCTTTTCTTCCTCTACTTGTCCCCAGGTTGGTGGGATACTCATGTTGCTTTGCTCCTAGTCCTCACCGTGAGTAGGTGTTGAGTGGTATCTCCTGATGGACATCAGGATAGAGCATCTGATGCTATGCGAATGCCTTTCTTCTGGACTCTACACATGGGGCCTCCTCACACATGCCCCTTCTAGCTGCTTAGTTGAAAAGGGCTGTTGAAGATGCTGCACCAATAGTGAGTCATTTCCTCCCTTGTGGCACTAAAGGAGCATCACATTTGAGCTCAGCACTTGTGTTTGGGTGATTATGTTGAGATTATGTTGGGTAATTATGTTCCCCAAATGCCCTTTGCTTTGTACTCTCAGGTCTTTCTTAGAGCTCACAGAATCCTCTATTTTTTATAAGTGTGTGTGTGTGGAAAGACATGCCTCTCTCTAGATGGGTGCTGAATTATCTACACAAAATGTAAATACACACGTAGGTCTCTGGCAAAGCAAAAACAAAACAAACCACTAAAAGCATCAACACGAAAACAAAACAAAACAATAGCCAAGAGGACCCAAAGGAGCAATTTAAAGACCTAGAAAGAAGCAATTTTAATTTATAAGACTTTACTTTTTTTGTCTTTAAAATATTTGATTGTATTTTGAATAATAGGTGCGAAGAGAATACCACCAACCTTTCAAAATTTAGGGTCCCCTCAGTTCATACTCTGTGTCTGGTCTTGATGAGGGATTCCTAAGTAAGGTATTCACCAGTACCCTGAAATAGTACTCAAAATCAAGTTTGTGCATGGGCACATTTTTTCAGGGGTAAAAAAACATCAATTTCATCTGATTCTCAAAGGGACTCGGAGAATCTGTACTGCTTAAGAATTATTGATAAATGAGCCTGGGATCCCATTGACTTCAGAGGCTGAGGCAGGAGGATCACAAGTTTAAAACCAGCCTCAGCAACTTAGTGAGGCCCTAAGCAAATTAGTGAGACCCTGACTCAGAATAAAAGATGAAATGGGCTGAGGATGTGGCTCAGCGTAAAGTGCTTTGGGTTCAAAACCCAGTACCAAAAAACAAAAGAATTACTCACCAATGAACTGGAGAGAAGGGCTGTGCTGTGCTTGATTTGTGGTTTTATATCTAGGACTAGGGTCGTGCTCAGCAGGGTGGGCATATAATGTTGATTGACACAGTGGGCCTTTCAGGGTACAGAGAATTAATTTTTGGTAATTTATAGGTATCAGAGACATGTAATTAGTGATTCTATGACCCTTCTCTGTTATTGTTATTTAATCTTTTGTTCTATCTGACTCTCTCTCTCTCTCTCCTCTCTCTCTCTCATACACACACACACACACACACACACACACACACTCTTTTTTCTTCTTAAAAGATCGGATGGTTCCTTGTACTTTGGTAAGTTTAGGATAGCCCTGGGATTAAGCTTGGTAAAATGGCTGTTGGTTGTGTTTTAATATTGGTTTTGCTGCTACTGAAGTCAGAAATGTTTTTAAGCATTTCACCTCCTCATTGATTCATTTTAAGTCAACCTTTTGTTGTTATGTTTGTTTTTAAAATTGGCAAGTGTTGTACGAAGGCAAAATAAATCCAAAGAATTTTATTCCCATTTATCAGAGGTTCTCATTTATCCTCTGGAAAACCTGTTAAACCTGGGGACCCAGAAGGTCAAGGTAACTGGTCTGGAATCTGCATCTGTAACAAGAACCTGGACAGATTCTGAGAAGACTGTTCTATCAGTCTTTGAAAAACACAGTTCTCCATCGGCTCACTCTCTCCATTAATATTCATTGTGGTTCAAATCTAAATTTAGAAAGAAAAACAAACTGAGCATGTATCCCTCTTAAAACTTTCCTGAGTCTACATTTCCATGAGACAAAGGGAATGTGGAAAACTGCTTTAGGGGAGAAACAACCAACCCTGTTTTAAACTCATGATGTTTTGTTTTGAATATGTGAGTAATTTCTAAACTCATCAGTGAAAACCCTGAGTAGCGCTGTTGAAAAACTTCTTATTATTATCTGCTTCATCTTTGGCGCCAGAACATATTTAAATGTTAATACTGATGTATATCTAAATATAAAAAATTTAAAAAAAAATTTTAAATAAATAACGCTAACACTGGAACTTGCGAGGACCCTCAGTTCATTGATTCCTAAGGACAATGACAGAGCTCACCTCAATCAGTCAGTTTTTAGCTTATGAAGGGACGTTCTTGGTGTAGTATAGCTATTTATTGAGCTCTGGCCCCTTGTTACAGATAAATGCATTTCTTCTCTCAAATACTTCTGATAAGGAGAAACTGCTTGGTTTGGGTTTAAGGATATTTATTGAGTATTCGCATGCGACAACTACAGCTAGTTGACTTTACATATGACTCATTTAGTTCTCACAATAACTCTGTCAACTGGAATGATAGCTGCTGCATACTACCCCTGTGTGTATGATATGTAATGTATTATTAGGAGGCCCAGTTGCCCCAAGGACTCTGTCATCCAGATGCTATCTCCTCCTTGGGCATCACCCAAAGGTGCAAGATGAGCAGCATGTCTTTGATGTAATCAAAATAAATATACTAATATTTTAAAGTAACAAATAAATAAATGGATATTATTCCTACTCTACAGAGGAGAAAGTTGAACCCAACAAGGTTAAATGACTTGTCCAACTCAAGGCCACTAACTCTAATAGCTGAATGAGAAAGCTCACCTGGAAACTTCTAAAACGAGGTTTGCACAGTTGTGCAACAGCCCTGTGCTCCATGCCTGGTGTGGATGTTCCCCTGTAGCTTGTCATCTTCCCTCCCAAGCAGAGGGTGATGCTTGAGGAGGGCAAGGTCTCCTGGAGGAGTGTCACCAAAGGAACTAGGAGAACAGGAGCCCCTCGAGCAAGTTTGCTTTATTCCTACTTGTGTCTTTTATGTGTGCACTGGGGTGGGGTAGCAATAAATGTTTGTCCCTCTAGGTCAAAGTGAGTTCTCAGATGATCATCAATGTATTTTCATCTGTTCCCTTATTTTAGTACCTGAGTAACAGTAGTGATGATTAACCTTTATGCATTCTTGCTAATTGCGTTAGAGACAGTACCTGTTGTGGACTGAATGTCTGTGTCTCCCTGATATTCATGTCAAAGCCATAACCCACAACGTGATGGGATTAGGAGGAAGGGCCTTTGGGGGGGAATAGGATTAGATGAGGTCATGAGGTTTGGGGTCTTCATGATAAGGTGAGTGCCCTTATGTGAAGAGATCAGAGCACTTGCTCTGTCCCTGGCATGTGAGGATACAGCAAGAAGATGGCTCTGCAGTGCCAGGCATGGTGGTGCACGCCTGTAATCCCAGTGACTCAGGAGGCTGAGGCAGGAGAATCTCAAGTTCAAAGCCAGCCTCAGCAAATTAGTGAGGCCCTAAGCAACATAAAATAAAAAGGACTGTGGATGTAGCTCAGAGGCAAAACACCCTTGGGTTCAATCTCCAGGACCCCCCCCCCCCCGCCAAATAAATAAAGAAAGAAAGAATAAAAATAAATTAAAGAAAAATGGCTATGCAAGTCAGGAAGAAAAAGAGCCCTCACCAGGGACCCATGTGGCCAGCATCCAGCATCTTGATCTTCAACTTCTAGACTACAGAACTGTGAAAAATAGATATCTGTTCTGTTCTATAATATTTTGTTATAGCAGCCCAAATGAACCAAGATAGTATCCCATGAGCTGATACAATGTATCAGTGATGAAACTAAGGCATGGAGAGACAAGCAACCTTCTCTTAGTCATACAGCTGGAACTTGGACCAGACAGGTCTGACTCTGGGGAAATAGCTGTTTTTCTGTGCTAATCTGTTTCCCTGCCCCTTATGGTCTGAAAAGGAATACCGTGTTCTAAAAATATTCAAGTAAACAAGGATCAAAAAGAGAGTTAGTTCTAAGAGGGGTATAAATGCAAGGTAACAATATCATTAATGGTGCTCTGAAACAGCTCATGGGCAGACCAGGAAACTAAAACTTGTATTGCTTCATACACCAGCAACGATGGTACTCTCTATTCTGATCACCATTTTCTTGGGATTGTTGTGGAATAAATGCTGCTTGCACAGAAAATGCTTATTCAGAGGCACAGACAAGGACTTACCATGAACTCCAGCTACCAAAATATTTTGCCTGGTCTTGGTCTGAACAAATCACAGACCTAACATTTAGCAGCTCTGAATACATGTCCTCCCACCCATCTGCCTGGTTTTACATGGCTTTTGAAAACCCATCATTTGTATCTCAGATTGTTTATTTTTAAAATGGGAAATAACACTGGGATACTGCCTCAAGGAAATAACCAATATTGGGCTCATAGAAATGATTGGAATCTAGATCTAGTTTGTTGCAAGGTCCCGGCGGATGCTAAAGAAAGACAGTAGTCAAAGTGCTCTGAGTGAGAAAAGCCCAGAATCAGCTTCTGCTCCACCTACCTTCTCCCAGCTGGCAACTTGGGACAGGTTACTTAATCTATACCTGTGCTTAGATTTCCCCACATATAAAATAGCAATATGAAAAACTGCCTTCAAGCATTGTTGTGAGGATTAAATAAGATAACTTATGTCTGGCACATACAAATTTCACAAATAGGCTTTAAAATGCCTTTTTGTTTTTTAACTAGACAAAGATGAATCTTCCCTGGGACATTTTTGCTTTAGAGAAATAATAGTACATGCTTTTAACATAAACCTGCATCTGACTTCTTTATAATAATGGACAAGATAAGTCTCTAGAAATGTTTTGGAATTTTCTTAGGTGAGCTTGATGAGCGCATGTTAAAGAAGCAAAAACCTTTTACGACAGACTGAAAGGGAAGAGAAAGGGAAAACACTGGCCTCTTTCAACACACAGGGATATAATATATGTTTTCGTCAGAATCTTGAAGAGGCTTTTCTTATATAAACAGGAGTATTTGCTGGTCAGTACCCAGATTTTTTTCCTTTTGATGTATATTTAAAAATTAAAAGGAATATTCTTAGAAAGACATCTGTGCCTGGGGTGACTCACATTTGATCAATCCCCGTGAACCGAGCTTTTCAGGGGATGTGCAATTATTTGCTCAGTTAGGCTTAAACTTTTTATTTATCTAATCACCCCCCTGTAATGCTTTGATCTGAACTTCCAAGGCCTATTTTTCAACCACTTTAGCTACATATTTTCAGTCTTCTTGTCTGATCAACCCCAACCCGTAAAGAATGCAATGTCCTGTTTAATGCATCCTATTAGGAAATCAGCTGCCACATGGATTTTGTAATCTCCCACTTTGTGACTGGGTGAGCTGTTTGGAAGTATCATAGCTGTCATTATTCTAGGAGAGCAGGAGAGAGCCAGCAGGCGAGCGCATCCTCTGTGTCCCGGCTGGCTCCTCCTTGCTAAAGGCTGCAGAGTGACTCAGAACTGAATCACCGGTGTCTGCAGGTGTATGCTCCGGAGTCCTGGAAGCCTTCCACATCCCAGCAGGGGCAAATGTTTACTTCATTAGTTCATGGGGTTACTCAGTAGCTCCAGCCAACTTAATTTGACTGTACAATGGTTTAAAAAGTATATATGTGCATTCGCTTATTTATTTTTATCCTGCAAGTACACTGCAGCGTAGAAAAGGGAAAATAAAACCTGTTATTGGGTAATTAGAAAACGTGATGTTGATTTGAAATCTTCAAAAGGAAAAAAAAAATTTCTACTTGGGTCATTTTACTGCAAAAGATACACTCCGTGATAGCATCTTTCCCTTTTCTTTCTCTAGTTGGGTATCCTGGGAGATTGTAGTCCCTAACAATTGGTGAATTAGTGGACTCTTAGCCCTATCCCTGCCTGGGGCCTATTTTTTATGAGTGTCTTCAGAAATAATGGCATATTGGATTGTTTTTCTTTTTACAGGGCACTCAATTTTTGACGGTGGAAAGAAAGTAAATATAAATAATGCCTTTACTTTGTGAATCTTTGAACCAATCTTACTTTTTACATTTTATTAATGCCTAGTGAAGATTACAACTGTCAGCAGAATAAAGAAGCAATATTTAAGAATATTGAAATATAACCACAGTACAAATTTGCTGAAAACTGATGGTCACTAATATCTATGACACAATATAATATACAATAACAATAAGTAACATTAAATTCCTTCCCATGTTCAGCACAGTTTAAAATGCTTCATTCACATTAACTTATTTAATTGTCAGGGCATTGTAAAAACTAGGTACTATTATTGTCTCCTTTTTACAGATGAGAAACTACAGGTAGAAAGAGCTTAATCAACTTGTCTAAGGTCACACACAGATAATCAATGATAAGGCTAGAATTTAAACCCAGCCAGGCAGACCCCAGAACCTGCATGACAGAACATGAGGGTGTTATGGTCTAATGACAGATTAATTAATCCATTTTAATTAATTAGTTAATTAATTAATTTTGCAGTGCTAGGGATTAAACCCAGGGTCTCATGTGTTTAAGGCATGTGCTCTACCACTCGGCCACATCCCCAGCTCTGAGAAATAAGTAATCACAGTAGATCATATCTCTAAATGAATTCTGCATTCTGAAATAGTCACTTAAGTCAATTCAATGCTTTTTCCACTCAATGCTTCTTGAACTCTTTGCTTTCATTTTAAAAACATTTCCTTTGGAGACTCTGTCTTGTTACTCTGAGTAGCACCAGTAACAGCTTTGAGGTCAGATGTGGTTTTTGGAAACAGTCAGAAGCAATTCAGAACTCAGACTGACAAAGGGCAGAGGAATCAAGCTTAGCAAGATCACCATAAGTTCAACTTTCCAGTTTCAAATAAGGATCCTAAAATTCCCAAATTTTGTGCAATGGCAGCATCATTACAGTACATGTAAAAGCCTGCCAAGGTCCTTGTGAGGAGCATTAGGCAGCAGTGTATTGATGTATCTGACACAGTGATTCATTCTCTCAACATAAGAAACCTCACTATTAGGTCACAATTCCGTAAGTGCCATTTGACTCCATGATCTGTTGGAAGTCCTTTTGACTCTTTTCTGTACCTAAATTTGCATAGGGGATGTATCATCAGGCACGATCCCAGTGAGAAAGAGACTGACTTAAAAGAGTAGCTGAGGAGAGTTGAAGGTTCTGAGCAGGGAGGAACAGTCCCACCCCTTACCTAAAGGGCAGAGAGAAGCAACAGGTACCAAGACCCCAGGGAGGTCACTGTTAGGGAGGAGGCTTCCTTCAAGGCTTTCTTAGGTGGTTACAGTCAGCCCAAGTGGCAACAAACAGGAAGGAACTCAGCTCAGAAAGCAGACCCCCACCTCAGAGTAAAGACCCCTATCTCGCGCTCCTCCTGTCCTCCATGCCCCTGCTGGTGCCCTTGTTGACAAAACCCAGCAGGAAAACAGACAGCAAAGAGATGATCTGTGGTCCACAGGCCATAGGAATTGCCTTTCTGGAGGATGCATTAGGCCAAGAGGGGTTTTGGGAAGATCAAATCTCCTGCACTGGGACCATTTCTAATATGAGTTTAAGAAAGGGTTTATTCTGGTGGCTAAAAATGTGGCCTCTTCTGTCAGGTATTGGCATTTCAATTGATTGGTCCTCATCATTAGCAAAGTCTGAATTTCCACTTTGTTATCAAATCTGCTTTCTTTCTGGTTCACACCTTTCCTAGTGACAGGAACTGAAAGGTGGCAAAAACATTTCATAGGCAAACATTTCCTGTTATTAAACTATCCTTATGTAGGGGTGGGGGTAAATAAATCTGATATTTATTGAGTAGCTGCTATGTGCCAGGTGCTTTCCTGGTGTTCAGAAAGAATCATTATGTGAAAAGAATGTTGCTTACCTCTGTGGTTTTCCTCCCCAAACCTGTAACTGCATTCTAATGAGAAAAAAAAATGTCAGGCAAATATGATTTCTATCTAGAGGCAGTCTACAAAATATCTATGCAGCGTTCCTCGAAACTGTTAAAATCCTTAAAACAAGGAATTCTGAGAAACTGTTATTGCTAAGAGGAGCCTAAAAAGATGCGATGAGTAATGCAAAATGTGGAGTCTCAGACAGGATCCTGGAAAAGAAAGAAGACATTTGCTAAAAACTATGGAAATCTGAATTAAGTGTGGATTTTAATTCATGTCAATATGGGTTCATTAATGGTGACAACAGTACCGCACTAATGTAAGGTGTTAATAATGGAGTAAACTGGGTGTGGGGTATATGGGCAATCTAAATGATCCTTAAATGTTTTATTCTTAAATAAATTTTAAGAATAAAATTTTAAAATGTAAAAGAATTTAAAAAAATAAAAGCTTAGTGCTTCATTTTTTTCCCCCCAAGAGAATAAGAATGAAGAAAAGGAGAAGGTGGAGCAAAAAGAGACTCTACTTGTTAATGTCTCCCTCATGTCCTCTGTTCTGCTATAATGCCCAGCCAGCACTGTGCCGGTCAGGAGGTCCTGCCCTTTCTTGCCAGGGCACCCTAAGCAAACTGCTTAAACACTCCCACCTTATTAAGTGAAGTGCAAAATTGGATTACCGAGCTTTAAATTTCCTGAGGCATCCGGACACCAAACAATAATCATGTAATATGAAGGCATCAATATAGTTCTCTTTAAAAATCAACCTTCATTTAAAAAAAAAAATGTCATATTCCCGGTAAAAATAAGAGCACTGAAGCAAATTTTCTAGCAATGAAAAAAATAACATTATACCTGATTTTAATAATGGAAATAATGTATTCTAAAGTTAGTTCTTAACATTGAAAATCTACCAGAAGAATGTTGTATTTTAAATCAGCTGTCTTCTAGTGATGCCAACCATCTATGTGTTGTATAGGAGAGAGTAAACATATGTCCTGTTCTATGATATATGTGTGTCCAACAATATATACCATATAATGAATCACCTTCTGTATATGGGATGTCTAAATATGGGGTGTAGAAGAGAGTTGCCTATTATTATACAGGCATCTGGCCTACAATCAAAGCACCAGAAATCCTTAGATGGGCTTTGCATTTTTATTTTACGTTGTGTTCAGCCTAAGTCTTCGGGGGACCAGAAAGGCATACAGGTGGAGGGTCTGAGGCTAATGGACCTGGTACCCACCAGGTGTGCCTGCACAGAGCAAAGCCCAGCCCCTCCCAGCTCACTTATTCCCAGTCTGAAATTTCTGCCCTCTTGATGACACTCTCTCAAACTGGCCACCCAGCTCCATCTCTTGGGTTTAGGTCATGTCTCACTTTGACAGTCTGTGTCCTATGCAGGAAGGGAACTCATAGTACCAGCCACAAGATTCTATTAGATTCTGCCATTGGCTGCCATGTATCTTTGGGTGAATCCTTTAATGATTGTTTTCTCAACTTAGAAAGAGGGATGCAGGGGCTGGGTTTGTGGCTCAGCGGTAGAGCACTCGCCTTGCATGTGCGAGACCCTGGGTTCGATCCTCAGCCCCACATAAAAATAAATGAGAGAAATAAAGGTATTATGTCCAACTACAATTAAAAAATAAACATTAAAAAATATGACTTTTGTATATTGGCTATCAGTACCTTCTGGAGGATTTCTTAAGAAAAAGAAAAGAAAGAAAGAGGGATGCAGACCAGGGATCATGTCTATAAAGTATCCAGAACACTTTGAGTTTAAGAAAGGGTTTATTCTGGTGGCTAAAAATGTGGCCTCTTCTTGTATGAGGGCATTGGAACTATCATTATGCTTTCTGTAACTTTCACCATTCATATGCGGTAGATTAGCTAGTAGCACTTCTCCGTCAGGTACTGGCATTTCACATTTCTCTTGTTCTTTTTCCTTTGTAGAATGGGTCTGAAGATTCTTTGAGTCCTGTACTGGTGTCTAGAAGAGATGCTTACAGGGAGTTAATATTTATTTAATGAATGAATCGATGAAGTGCTAGAAGGTGATTTCTTAATACATGTCCCTAAAAATGCAAGAGTATGTATGCATATGTGTGTGCATATGCACAGACTTGTATCTGTATCATGCATGCTTCTGCACACACACACATCTATGCTCAATTCTTATGAGAAGTAATACAGGCATATTCATAAGCAGTGAGCTAAGCCCCAATTCCTGTGGGTCTCAGTGGTTCTTTGCACAACTTCAAATCAATTTTTAAAATGTGTGAGTGAAGGGATGCTGAATTGGTATGATTGTGTTAGAGAGCCTCTGAAATTGGGTATTAAAGCATCCTACAAAAAAAGTGCCAAGAGTAGCTACATATATCCATGAACAAGTTTCCAACAATAAGTGGGCTTTTGAAGTTTTTAGGAGAACATTTTTTTCAGTGCCTACTTCAAACATGAAAGCGAAGATGTGCCAAATTCTGAAGTACTCTTCCTACTTCCATTAATGGAAATTCAATTATGTCAAGATAATGCTATTCTAATTGCTCGCCAAAAATAATGGTCACATCATATTTATTATTAGTCCTTTTCAATTCTAAAGAATCCATTCTAAAACATTAGGTTCATATAATGTTTCCCAGCAGACTCCATCTGCATTTTTTTTTCCTTTGGTGGTGGAATATTTTCTCTGAGTGTGACAGGGGCATGCATGAGAAGTGCATCTCCAACTCAACCCTACAGGCAAGACAGGTCAATAAAGGAAATGTAACCTGAAAAATCAGGGATATAGAGCTAGCTGGTTTAAAAAAGAAAAAGCTAGGGAGTTTTTTGTTTTCATTTTTGTTTGTTTGTTTTTGTCTTTATTTCAAATATCAAGTTGCTATCTTTGTTCCTTAATGGTAAAATATGGGGGGAAAATAGCTGCCTCACATAAGGTCATTGAATACATTAAATGAGATTATTAACAAAAAATGTCTGATACATACTTGGAACATGAGAATGTTTGGTAATAAAAAATTGAAAGAGACTTCTTTGGAAAAACCTGAATCCACCCCATCATAAGTGCTGCACCTGAGGCTAATTCCTGCAATGACCACTAATGTATACTCTCTTCCCATGTCCCATGTCACCCAGGGATGAAAGGCATGTTGGTGCCAGCCATGATCATCTGTTGGGGGTGCAGAAACATGGTTAGCTCATGTAAATGGCTCTCTAAAAACATATTTGCCAGATTTTGAGAAGAAGAATTGCTGTATCAGTGATGGACTCATTATGTATTAGAGACACAACTGCATCCTTAATCTCCCAACAGCCATTTTCATGGCACATATGTCTTCCTCTAACACCTGTTTATCTAGTACCTGGCACTTTGCCCAACACAGACCAGGTCTTCACTGAAGGTTTGCAGATAGAAGAAGGAATGGAGGGACTCTTGGTCTTCTCATGCTTAGAGCTCACCTATTTCTCTCATTGCATTCAGATGGAGAGTCCACGGGGAATGATATTGGTCAAATTACATTTTTATATTGAGTGAGTGTATGAATATGGAACAATGAATCTTAACATTACATACAACTACATTGTGCCAACCAAAAAATTGTGGAAATAAAAACCAGATCATCAATCCATCATTTACTTATCTCATGGCAAAACTGTACTTACTTCTTCCAGAAATTGTATATTCCAGAGTTACACCCCTGCCCTCTAGCCCACAAAGTCAACTGTTGGAACTTCCTTTAGAACCCAGTATTTGGATAATGATTTGCTTCTGAGTTATCCTGTGTTTTTATTGATTAACTCCCCCATTGACCTTCCTCTAAGGTGGGAATTGCCTTGAATAGGGGCTTGTAATACAATGGACTTTATTTATACAAAGTGACTTTAGATAATTGTGTACCCTCAGAATGCTTACTTGGCAGGGAATAAAAGAACTAAAAGGCCGTAAAATAGAACATGAAGAGTGTTGGGGGGCTGATGTGAACAAAGGGGTGATAGGAGAGGGGTCCATTCTGTCTCCCAGATAGTTCTGCCAGGGCAGATGGTTGGAGGAGGCATCATGATCAGGACTGGAAATGAGGTAGAGAAGCAACCTTGGCAGAGGAGAAAATGTGTGCAAAGACATGGAGGAGAGTGGGGGAGGAATGTGTGTCACAGGTTTTGTTTTTCTCAGTCCTGGGGATGGAACCAGGAGCTACATCCCCAGCCTGTTTTATGTTTTATTTTGAGACAAAGTCTTGCTGAGTTGCCCAGGCCTTGAACTTGTGATTCTGCCTTGGCTGCTTGGGAAAGCATCTGGGATTACAGGTATGTGCCACTGTGTCTGGCTACATTTTACAATTTTCAGAGGGCCTTCATGCTCTCTCATTTATTTTGTATAACAGCTGGTTAAGGAAGACAAGGCAGAGATGCCAGGTGTGTAGAGAAGCTAAGAGACCTGCCCAAACTAAGACAGGATGTGGCAGTTGATAGAACTGGAGTTTGACTCCAAGTCCCCCAGGAGAAACTCCCTCTTTCAACAGAGCAACAGCCCCTGTGGGAATCAGTCTAGCATTGCTCATCAACGTCCAGTGGCATGTTTGGGAAAATGGTGAACCCTTTGTTTCTGAGAGAACAATGTTCCAAGACACTCAGTGGGTTCCTGGAAGCACCCCAAGAGCATTGGTTACCAAGAGTGGACTTAGGATCAGAAGCTGCATATGGGAAAACTCTGAATGATGGAGGATCATGCAGGACAAGTGACACCACAGGATGGGAAGACCTAATAACAAGGAGGGTGATCATCGTGGAACCCTCACCCTATGCTGGGCATGGTGATATGTGTGTCACATGTTATCCCCATCACAGAACTGTGAGGTTTAGAAAAGTGAGGAGACACTGCCCATGACCCTCAGGGGGAAGGGATGGGATCAAGATTCAAGTGTGACCCTAACTCACTGCCCTCTTGACTCCTGGGCGGGTGTTCCTACATATTTTTATGCTATGCAGTCCTTTGGTCATGTAGCAAGGCCTATGAACCTTTTGAATCTATAAAATAAAATATGCAGGTTTACAAAGAAAACCAATCATATTATACTTTAATTACTAAAATATTAATATAGATAGTAACAGATGTTTCTTTGTTAATAATTAGATGATAAGAGCTGGTAGCAGGTCATGATTTGGAAATCGTGCTGAATGTAAACAATGTTTTGAAATATCAGCAACAATGGGATATGAAAATATCTGATTCCTATTTATGACAAAGTCATAGACACCGTGACGATGACTATGACTATGACCTCTTTTACAAGAGGGGACCTACAGCATCGCCAAGTTCCCATCATGATAACCTTGACCGTGGAGAGTTTGATTTGCTCTTCAGCTCTGCCACCAGGATGCCACCCCAATTATGAGGTCTATCCACTGATCCGAGGTGTGTAGAACTGGGCAGCTTCCGGAGGGGCCTTGAGATGAAACAGAGTGAAGCAAACAGGAGCATCTGGGAACAGGGTGGGTGACACACAGGAATAACTAGGTTTGTTTTGAAGTACAGTTTTTCTAAAAGTTCATTTCATATTAAATTAAAGGAATGTCACGGAAAAGCGATTACAAGCTCTTTTTGCAGTAATAAAACAGCCCTTGGGGCAAAGAAGCACTAAGGCTGAATACATCTAAAAATATCTTATTTTTCTACGGCTCGATTGAAACTGATGTAGGTGTGCTTGGCATTTGACTTGGGGAGGTCGTGCCTTTTTTTTTCTTCTAATAATACCATTTGGCAGGGGTTCATTCTATCTTACCACAGATCTTTGCCAAAACTTGAATTTACTTCCGTCAGATTAACTGTCTCCAAAAACAAACTGGCATTTCTTCTAAGGGCTCCTATTAAAAGGATAAGCTTGAGTGACACCCCCTTAAATGACTGGATGTTCTCACAAGGCTAGGAAATCAGGACTGGAGAAGTGGCCGGGGCTGTATTCAGTCCCACAGCAGCACAGGCTTTGGATGGGGAGAGGGACTGTCGTTCATCGTGCCGTGCTTAGGAACGACAGGCGAATTAGGATTTTGGAATCCACATCCCTCAAAAACATGCAAGAAGAAATCCTTTCAAACCTCTCAACCGTGGCTTTGTTCTAGGTCCCAACCCTTCAGCTCTTTGTTTGTTTTAAATATCACCTTCAATAATTTTACTGATCAAATTAGGTTGGCTTCCCCAAAGCTCCAAGGAAACCATGGCCTCTTCTGCTTGCACAGCTGAATGCATATGGAATTTGAATGAGCCAACTATGTATGGGCCAAAGAACTTTCTCTCTTTAACATTCCAGTAGAGAGGAGGGTCCAGGGAAGATGGAAAGCAAGAAAAGCTGGAGGAAAGAAACATCTGCCCAGTTTCCCCTCACTCTCGTTTATAACTTGATCCCCCAAGAATTAGAGGAAGGGTCAATATTATTTCCCAAGAAGGTATTTTTCTTTCCCTCCCTCCCTCCCTCCCTCCCTTCCTTTCTTTCTCTTTCTCTCTTTCTTCCTTCCTTCCTTTAATTTTTTTTTTTAAATTTGTTTGCTCACTAATTTCCCTTTACATGTAGGTAAAAACAGCAAGCTGAACAGGGTTGAGGATTTTCTTCACAGGTTACAAATTTGGATGTCTCTCAAACACGCAAAATTCAAATGAGATGACATTTCAGGAACTGAGTGGAAATGTGACTTCTGAATATTCTCTAGCTGTAAATTTCCTCTCAAAGTAACAGTACCTTGAATGAACAGTGCCTCGCCACAAGGCTGGGAAAAAAGTTTGTCAAATATAAAGACTTGTGAGATCCTCTAATCTTGTATTGAAACTAACCCTCTAATAACAGAGGACAAAATAACTATTTTTGCTTATCTTTTAAAAAGCACTGTTACTCAACCTGAAAAGATTTAGGATCATTAAATACCATTATTAATTTATTGTGGGAAAAAAACATTTTTTCTCAGATTGTCATATATACTTATACTTTTTCATTGCCCAAATCCAAATTTCTCTGTTAGACCCCTATTTGGTTTATCTAAGCATGATTATATTATTTTTTAAATATCATCCATAATTTAGGATACTGAAAACAAGATTGCCATCATTTCTCTGGTTAAGTTTCGGTGAGCAGGAGTCAGAAAGTGACCAGTGTCAAGCCCATCTAATCACTGCAGCCCCTTCCATTCTTTCTATAGAGAGGGTCTAGCTTCCTCTTGTGCCCTCAAATGTGACCAGAGGGGTAACTCCTCTGGTGGTCTCAGATGTGACATAAATATCCCATCAAGCATGGGATTGTCCATAGAGGGTTGATATCAACTAAAGTGCATTAAAATATTTATCTTAGTTTCCTCTAACAGTGTCCTCAATAAAATGCCTCTCAGTGGAATCCCTTTAGTGTGTTAGATTGACAACTGTTGGTAACAAGCACTGTTCTCAGGACTTTCTGCATATTTTCTGTTATGGTTTAGATGTGGTGTCCCCCAAGAGCTCACGTGTGAGACAATGCAAGAAGGTTCAGAGAAGAAACGATTGGGTTACGATGCCTGAACCCAATCAGTGAATTAATCCCCTGATAGGAATTAACTGAGTGGTAACTGAAGTGGTTGGGCGTGGCTAGAGCAGCTGGGAATTGGGGCCTGGCTTTATATATTAGTATCTGGCAAAAGTGGAGACCTCTCTCTCTGCTTCATGATCACCATGTGAGCTATTTCTCTCTGCCACACTCTTCCACCATGATGTTCTGCCTCACCTTGAGCCCCAAGGAATAGAGCCTGCTGTCTAGGGATGGAGACCTCTCAAACTGTGAGCCTCTAAATAAACTTTTCCTCTTCAATAGTTGTTCTGGTCGGGTCATTTAGTCACAGCAGTGAAAAGCTGACTAAAACATTTTCATATTAAGTCCTTGAAACCAGTGGTTGCCAAACTTTTGAGTCATATACCTCATTGGTATCATAATTTGGAACACCTCTCAAAATATACCTGTGAATGTATTTATTACATACATTTTATTTACCACAATATATTATATACATTATGAAATGTGCACAAAAACAAGAATTTTAAAAGAATCCTGTGACTGTGAACCAAATGTTATTTTAAATAATTACTTATATTTTTCTTATAAGTATTTACAATAGTACTTTGCTCTCAAAAATATGACTAGTAGTACTTTAATTTTCAGGAACAATAGAATTGAGTATGTTTTGTGTTTTTTGAAGATCCCAACATCAGTTTATGATAAGGTGTGGCTCTAAGTTCACTTTGTTTTCATGCTTCCTATTAATGGTATCAAAGCTTCACCACATTGTCATTATTCTTAGCTCTGCATGCCTATTGACAAACTTTTACTAGGGAAAGAGGTGTCGACTTTGCCGTATCCTGTTCATTAGTAGTCACATTATTATTATTACTAATTTTAATGTGTAGTTTTGTTGCAGGGATCTTTTAAAACCATTAGTTCATTTATTAAACTACGTAATAGTTTAGTTAAAACTAGATAATATAATCCACAGTTTTCTTTAGTTAAGAAAATGAAATCCATAATGCCTTACGATATGCTAAAAATAGCCTAACAGGTGAGGGTGCTGGGTTGGCTGCCTTGGGTGGATTCTCTTCCTCAGTGTTCTTCCTGAGCTGTGTGACACATAGGGTCATCTGACATGTGGAATGAGTAACCCCAGGATGGATCCAAGCATTGAACAGAGATGTATATAAACAAACATATATGCATACACATATATTCATCAATACTTTCTTTTTTAAACATACCTGATTTATAGAAGCCACTTCTCTACACTACCTGATGAGACAAAACGTGGTTATGTAGATTTTAACGATGAAGAAAATGAAACCAAGTTTCTGAGGGTCCCTGTCGTAACTCACTCATTTTCCATAACCACTGCAAAAAAATAAAATAAACACAGGGTAAAGGAGATTGGTCACCACTGCTGTACTGTTGTCTGAGGAGGGAAACACATTGTCATTAGGTGGGATATAGAGGAAGGGCTTTATGAATCAATTATTGAAATGATCATTAAAGCTGGGTGATAGGGAACATTTGGGTCTAAACTAAAACAGTTCGTCATATCCTTAATTACAATAAAATAATGCTCCCTCCTCTGTTACCTGGCTGTCCTAACGATTCCCCTCTTTTTCTCTTCCTCTGTGGCAGCATTTCTTATCCAGGTCACCCTCACCAGCTGCCCACAGGGATCAGCCTTCTTATTGGCACAAACACAAACAGTGAAATGGAAGAATGCTTTTAAACATTACTTGAAAATATGACTCCAACTCAATTTATTTTAAATGAAGCTTTTCATATCACAAATACAACATATGCTTGTTGTATATAAAATGTGGAGAATATAGAAAAAAAGAGGAGGAAAATTACTCACAACTTGGTCACCCAACATAATCACTGTTAGCATTCTGGCATTGTTACTTTCTAATGTTTTTCTTATTTTTCTTTCACATAGCTGTAATCATGTTGTGTCTGTAATTTTGGACTCTGCTTTTTTATTTTTTTTTTGCCTTAACATAAATACAATAAACAGCATCCTTGTTTATAAATTGCTATGAATACTTCCTAAGCACAAGTTTCTGTGAATGCATAATTATCTATCAAGTGGCTGGGTCATACTTTCACATGTTCAAAAATCTTTGAGGACGGAAATCCAAATGCAAGATTATACACTCACTGTAGTCAACTCTTTATTATTATTATTGTTTTTTTACTACGGGGAATTGAACTCAGGGGCACTTGACCACTGAGCCACATCCCCAGCCCTATTTTGTATTTTATTTAGAGAAAGGGTCTCACTGAGTTGCTTAGCACCTCACTTTTGCTGAGGCTGGCTTTGAAATTGTGATCCTCCTGCCTCAGCCTTCCCAGCTGCTGAGATTACAGGGGAGAGCCACCTCACCTGGCTGTAGTCAACTTTTCATTCCAGTTCTAACAGGAAATAGGAATAGACTCAAGAACTAAAAAAACAAATGCACTTTCCCTTAGAATGAATTCCTGTCTGTGGTCTTCTGAATTTTGCTTAGAGTGGATGAAAGATATAATGAACTTCCCATTGCTCATCTTCCTTTGGATAAGGGAAAGCAACCCAAGGATATGCTAACTGGCAGAGGAAAAGCAATTTTTAAGAAATTACAAATAACTCATATGTGTTGTCTATATTTGTACTGTATTTAGTAGTGAGTAAAAAGAACAATGAAAGTTCATCTTGTGTTTCATATTTTACTAAATCATTGTTTAGTTGCTGATTCTTATTGCTTCCCATAAGATTATTAGTGTTAACTTCTGATATGAAAGTTTGGCCACTATTTTGTAAATAATGTTTCTATGCCTATGAAGATGATTTTTTTAAAAAAATGAAAGCTAACTTTTACATGAAACCTTGCATTCCTTAAGATAAAATTAATATTATGAAAGAAAAAGCATAAAAAATTATGGAATTATTATGGAATATAAGCATTTTTGTATAAAATAACCATGTAAGAAAATGGGATGATAATCATCTATGGAAGAAATCATTCCTACTTTCTCAAATGTATCATTTTCAATAAGGTCAGTGATTAATTTTTAAATTATTTATTTTAATTATTTTATTTTTAAATAAAATATTAAGTTCAATAAGTTTAAGTTATATGAAATTGAATAATAGTAAGATATGAAAAAAAGCTTGTGAACCAATGACTGAAAATGATTAATTACTTAAGTGATTATGATATAAACCCCATCTGTCTCCTACATTTACTATTTTTTATTAATTTTTATTTGTTTTAATTAGTTATGCATGATAGAAGAATGCATTTATGCACTTTGAAATATCATACATAGATGGAATATAATTTCTCATTTTTCTGAGTGTACATGTTGCAGAATCATTATTACTTTATATATATATAAATATATATAATAAACAGACATTATTACTATATATATATATATATATATATATATATATATATATATATATAGTAATAATGTCTGTTTATTCTACTATCTTTCCTATCTCCAATCCCCTCCATCCCCTCCCATCATTTCCCTCTACCTAATCTAAGATAACGCTATTCTTCTCTAATACTCTCTGCCTTCTGTGGATTACCATCTGCATATTAGAGAAAACATTTGGCCTTTGGTTTTGTGGGATTGGCTTATTTCACGTAGCATCATATTTCCACTCCATCCATTTACTGGCAAATGCCATAATTTCACTCTTCTTTAAAGCTGAGTAATATTCCATTGATATATACCACATTTTCTTTATCCACTCATCTATTGAGGGACACCTAGGTTAGTTACATAAGTTTAGCTATTGTGAATTGAATTGCTATAAACATTGACATGGCTGCATTACTGTAGTATGCTGATTTTAAGTCCTTTGGGTATAAACCAAGGAGTGGGATAGCTACGTCAAACGGTGGTTCCATTCCCAGTTTTCTAAGGAATCTCCATACTGCTTTCCATAGTGGTCACACCAATTTGAAGTCCCACCAGCAATGTATGAGTGTGCCTTTTTTCCCACATCCTCACCAACATTTATTGTTTCCTATATTCTTGATGATTGCTATTCTGACAGGAGTGAGATGAAATCTTAGTGTAGTTTTGATTTGCATTTCTCTAATTGCTAGGGATGTTGAACATTTTTTCATATATTTGTTGATCATTTATGTTTTTTCTTCTGTGAAATGTCTGTTCAGTTCCTTAGACCATTTATTGATTGGGTTATTTAGAGTTTTTTTTTTTTTTTGTGTGTGTGTGTGTGTGTGTGTGTTTTCTGGGTTCTTTATATATCCTAGAGATTAATGCTTTATCAGAGGTGCATGTGGTAAAGATTTTCTCCCAATCTGTAGGCTCTCTCCTCATGTTTTTAATTGTTTCCTTTGTTGAGAAGAAGCTTTTTAATTTGAATCCATCCCATTAATTGGTTCTTGATTTTACTTCTTGTGCTTTAGGAGTCTTGTTAAGAAAGTCAGATCCTAGGCTGAAGTGGTAAAGATTTGGGCCCATTTTTTTCTTCTAAGTCTTTGATCCACTTTGAGTTGATTTTTATACAGGGCGAGAGATAGAGGTTTAATTTGATTTTGCTACATATGGATTTCCAGTTTTGCCAGCACCATTTGTTGAATAGGCTATCTTTTGTCCAGTGAATATTTTTGGTACCTTTGTCAAGTATAATACAACCATATTTATGTGGGTTTGTCTCTGTGCCCTCTATTCTGTACTATTGGTCTACATGTCTATGCTGGTGCCAATAGCATGCTGTTTTTGTCACTATAGCTCTGTAGTGTAGTTTAAGGTCTGGTATTGTGATGCTTCCTGCTAAGTATTGCTTCAGCTATTTTGGATCTCTTATTTTTCCAAATAAATTTTATGATTGCCTTTTCTATTTCTATGAAAAAAAAAATATCATTGGGATTTAAAAAGGAATCGCATAAAATCTGTATAATGCTTTTTGGTAGTGTGGCCATTTTGACAATATTAACTCTGCCTATCCAGGAGCATGGGAGAGCTTTGCATCTTCTGAGATTTTCTTCAATTTCTTTCTTTAGTATTCTGTAGTTTTCATTGTAGAGGTCTTTCACCTCTTTTGTTAGATTAATTCCCAGGTATTTTTTTTTTTTGAGGCTATCATCAAAGGGGTAGTTTTCCTAATTTCTCTTTCAGTGGACTCATTGCTGATGTCTAGGAATGAGTTTGATTTATAGGTGTTGATTTTATATCCAGCTACCTTGCTGAATTTATTTGGGTAAATACATGTGGAAATGAAAATCCATTTTTAAATTCTAAAAATTTGGTCAGATTTATAGTTTCATCTAGACAAAAATGTTCAGATAATTCCACTAGCATTTGTTTTAATTTTTCATGAAAAAAAAAGAGAGAGAGAGAGAGAGAGACTTCAAATGGTGCTGGCTTTTTACATAAAACCAGTCCTCTGTCTTTCAACATCAGAACACTTTAAGATCTGAGATTCTGTGGCTGCTAAAGTGGTGAAGCCATTTTAGGCTGTTATCTCTATAGTGTTGCTTCAAGTAGTTGAGAACAGTGAAAATTTTGACCAGCCTGGTGTTAATTTGATGGATTCCTTCCCTTTTTCTTTCCTTTCCTTACTCTTGTCCACCTTCTTTCCTTTCTTTTCCTCTCCCTCCCTTCCTTTCTCCCTTTTGTTTTTCTAACCGAGTTTGTGGAATTTCTTGAGTGTTCCCGGGTCATGTAGTCAAACTATCAATGATCTATAATTGTTCATCCCTTTGACTTCTGAAAATTTCTGAAAGCACAGTTAACAGAGCTTCTGACACACCTGAGAGCATGCCTCACTGAATTTGTCATAAAACAATCACTACCTAATAAAAGTTACTTATGAATTCCTAGGAGAGACAGTGACCAGTTGTTCTAGTGAGCTTTTTAGCAGCTGTGACTAAAGGGGCCAACCAGAAGAACTATAGAGGAGGGAAAGTTTATTTGAGGGCTCAAGGTTTCAGAGGTCTCCATCCATAGACAGCAGGCTCCACCCCTCAGGGCTCAAGGTGAGGCGGAACATCAGGGCGGAAGAGTGCAGCAGAGGGAAATAGCTCACTTGATGATCAGAGAGCAGAAAGATCTCCACTTGGCAGATTCAAATATATATCCTAAGCCACAACCCATTCCCACCTCCTCCAGCCACACTCTACCACTTCAATTGCTACTCAGTTAATCCCTAGCAGGGGGATTAATTCACTGATTGGGTTAAGACTCTTATAACCCAATCATTTCTTCTCTGAACCTTCTTGCATTGTCTCACACGGGTGTTTTGGGGGGATACCACATCTGACCCATAACACCAGAATTTAAGAAGCAGTTAGTTCTCAGGTGCTTTGGTATATGATAAACATATGTAATGTATAAACTTGGACTGACTTCACTGAGCCTCTGTGTAGAAAAGGAATGATAATAATACCTTCTTGAGGGGTGTTAATACATCCCTCAGGGGGTGAACGTCAAGATGTAAAGAAACAGCAATTGTATGGCCCTTGACAAGTGCTTGGCCTGCATATGAGTAAGTGCTCAATAAACAATAGTCATGAATATGTAATTTTGTTTCATGTGTGATACAAACAGTAGTAACTCGAGTTATATTTAGTGATTGCCCAAATGCTCAGGTATGTTGCTCTAGATAACCAAGGGATCATTTTAGAGGTCAGGGCAAACAGAATGTTGTTTAATTCTCAGATGGGATTGTTGATGTTAGTCATAATGTATACATTGCAGAAATAAGGAGGCAAGAGTTATGCCTAAAAAGTTCTAGACCTTACAACAAAGTATTACTCTGAAACTTTGAAATTTTATGAAAGCATGTAATGTGTTAAATGTAGTCAGGAACTGAAAAAAAGATCAAAGACTGATAAAAGATTATGAAAATTAAAATGAGCTATGAAAAAAAACCCACATATTTCTAAAACACTTTCCTGATATGCAGGGCCCTCAGTGATAGCATCTGAGATAGCTTTAAAGGGCATTTACTCACCCAAAGTACTTATGCCCTTTGAAAAAAGTACATGTAACATCTACTGTGTTTAACTTTTGAAAATCATTTAAAAGAGTCTCATGCAAATAGGAAGCAGGTATTGGCACTATTGTAACTATCTTATAACTAAAACTAAATCTATATTGTAACTAAAATGTGTAATAAGAAAAGCTCCTAAGAATATAGAGGCTTTCTGTCTTCCTACCTGACTTAAAAAAAAAAAGCACTTCCATCATATGTTTCCAAATTGTTATATTATGATCAGCCAAATGCATTTGGTGACAGTTAGATGACATAGAATCTGTCAATATAACTCACCAAGGAAGACTGGAAAATGAAGGGAGAAAGAATCAGAGCTTGATAAACAAAAAGTGTAGCTTAGAATGATCATGGTGTATTTAGAACCATTCCAAAAAAAAACGAACTCCCCCCTTTTGAAAAAGAAAAATCTATTAGTCTGATTTTCATAAGGGGAAACTATTTCCTTAACTTATATAACTTTACTGCCTTTTGCTTTATGGCAAAATTTCAGGATTTTTTTTTTGTCTTTGGAATAATTTTTTAATTTTACATATATTTATTTATTCTAATTTGTTATGCATGACAGCAGAATGCATTTCAATTCATAGTAGACATATAGAGCACAATTTTTCATGTCTTTGGTTGTACATAAAGAAAGGATCAAACCATTTGTGTCTTCATACATGTACTTAGGGTACTGATGTCCATCTCATTTCATAATCTTTCCTACCCTCATATCACCTCCTTCCCCTCCTGAATTTTAGGTTTTGATATAGTAAATAAAGATGTGATTGGGAATGAGGGAAGGTCAAGGCACATCCCTAAAGCAAAATGAATTAATTAGTTGAACATGATTTTAAATTGGTGTACTACAGTGATGCAGCCACATCAATGTTTGAAGCTCAATTCACATTAGCTAAGCTATGGAAACAACCTAGGTGCCCTTTAACAGATGAATGGATAAAGAAAATGTGGTATCTATATACAGTGGAATGTTACTTAGCCATAAAGAAGAATGAAATTATGATATTTGCCAGTTAATGTATGAAATGGGAGACTATCATGCTAAGCAAAATAAGCCAATCCACCCCAAAACAAAGGTTGAATGTTTTTGCTGATATGTGGAAGCTAAATCACAATAAAGGGGAAAAAGAGGAAGAAGAGAAGTTCAGTTTATTAGACAAAGGAGAATGAAAGAAAAGGAAGGGGATAGAAATAGGAAAGACAGTAGAATAAATCTAACATAATTTTCTTATATACACATGAAAATGCCTAAGTGAAGCCCACCATGGTGCCCATCCACAGGACGGGTCCTAATTAGAATAAGATATATCCTAGGCTTGTATAATTTCATCAAAATGGATTTTATTGTCATGTAGAACTAAGAAAAACCAATAAAATAAAATTTCTTAAAAAGTGATATTGATGAAAACAATTAACACTTGAATCCAACTTTATGGTGGGAGAGGGGCTTCACCAAGTCTCCTGCCAATTGCTGAAATGAGTTCAATTTCAAGGTTCGTTTTAAAAATTAAACCAATTTGAATCTCAACAGAAATATTTTGCTATACACGTTGTGTATTTTTCACCTGCCCAGATGAGTGAAAGAGAGGGTTTATACAGATTTCTTTTGCCACTCTATGCAGAAGAAAGAAGACAAACAAAGGTGGTGGTGGGGAGGGAAGTGGCCTTCTGAAAACCACCTTGGTGTTCTGCAAGAAGCACAGATAACATAGAGTATGGACAACCAAAATGAGATGGGATACATGGTAAATGACTACTCTAAAAAGAAATCAACAGTTGCTTTTCACATTCCAAGTTGATCATAAAAATTCTCATTTTACGTTAATGATTTTTGAGATTATTACACAAGACAATTCTGTTCATTGAATCAAACAGCACGAATAATGGTGTCATTATTTACACAATGATTCTGAAATTTGGGGAGTTCTCTTTTAATTCTAATCTCTAGAAAAAGCAAATACAAAAATTACCTTCTACAAACTTTTTTTTTTTAAAGAAGAAAAATGAAGTGCATCTTTGAAAAAAAAAATCATTTCTTAGGGCAAGAACCACTACTACATCTTTGGTATTTGGGAATGTTAACTATCTCTTGAACCTTAATATGCATAGTGTAACTTAGCAAAGCCCTTAAAAAGTGCTGAGAGGAGTTCAATGGCGGAGGTCCATTGGGTGTGATTGATCTGTCAAAGAAAATGAATGCTGTGAGCATAAACCAAAATGCACAGCAAGCAACAACTACAGGTTTAAAACTGAGTCTCCCAACTTTAAACCTAATGAGCGCCTGCTATGACAGAACTGCGGGAACACTGAGACATTTAGAGAGGAGGGGGCAAATAGATTCTGGTTTCAATCTGATTGGCACCAGTATCTTAGGCAGTCATCTTCAACTATGTTTCCATTTTGAAATATTAAAACATCCTCAAACCCAAACCTAAATAATAGTCCCTTGCACATCCATATACAATCATTAAGAAGTGAATGAAAAGAAATAATAACTTTTTGGTGAATTGAAACTTTCTTCCTTTGGAGCCATTTTTTACACTGCCATTCCAGAAAATCCCTGATGAGCAACTTTGATAAGAGAATGTTTCAACCACAGCTCTAATTGGTCTTCTCTTATTTTTTTTTCTTTAATTTAAAACCCAAGTGTGTATGCGGGTGGGGAGCACCTGTAATCTGACATGTATGAGCAGAAATGAAAGTATTTTTTTTCCAAAATTGGATTAATTAGCATTATCAGAAAAACAAAGGGAACAAAGCCACCAGTAAGTAGTACATTAATCATATTGCTAGTAATTAGTGCCACAATAGAAATACAAGAAAACAAAGAAGTTGGAAATAGTTCTGAAACTAGTCATATTTTGTAGGTATCATTAGCTAAGAAATAGACATGCTTGGACACGTAGAGGGGACAAGAGTAAAACAGAATCTGAAAAATCACGTAAAGTTGAGTTTCAACTGCATAAATCCTGAACCCCAGAGAAACAGAGAAATTGATATACACATAGTGTCTAAAATCCACAGTTAAAAAGCAGACAGGGAAGGAGAAGGGAGGAAGTTGACAGGAAAGCATGGGAGGAATAGAATGTATTTTCATTTTAAAAAAGAAAAAGAGCATGCTTAAACTATTGTTTAAAAAAAATTGCCAAGCCTAGCCAGACCTCAAATATGCAGGATCGTTTTAAAACACAGAAATGGTGAGATCTCCCTTTGCTTTAAATCTATGATTAGATAATGTTGAGGAATGCAAAATCTTTCTTAGAGTGATAAAACATTAAATTAATTATAACCTTAAAAGAATGGAGCGAGTCCTGTGGTTGATTTCTTAGCCCTAATTTTTCTGTATCAGGGTCTATTCTAAGAATCCTTTATAAAAGCATTTTATATGAAAATGCTGATTTGTGGTGATTAGTTTTACAAATGAAGACTCCCCCCCAGTGAGGTCCAGAGGAATATGGAGGAGGAGAGGAAGACTAAAGTTTTTCCTCTGGTTCTGAAGAGCATCCTTAAGTCAGCCTTTTTTTTTTTTTTTTTTCATACTTCAAATTTTCTCAGCCAGAAAAGTAAAAAATTGGCAAAGTAAAATTTTAATCCCTGTGTTACTTCCTTGGAGATGGCCTCATGGGGTGGCCTATGGGATGAAGAAGGGCCTTGTTTCTCTCATTAAGATAAAGAAATTAGCTGGGCAAGGTGGTACATGCCTGTAATCTGTAATCCCAGTGGCTCCTGAGGCTGAGACAGGAGGATCTAGAATTCAAAGCCAACCTCAGCGAGGGTGAGGCACTAAGCAACTCAGTGAGATCCTGTCTTTAAATAAAATACAACATAGGGCTGGGGATGTGGCTCAGTGGTTGAGTGCCCCTGAGTTCAATCCCCAGGACAAGAAAGAAAGAAAGAAAGAAAGAAAGAAAGAAAGAAAGAAAGAAAGAAAGAAAGAAAGAAAGAAAGAGAGTCTTGCATGGGGATTGGTGGCAGGTAATCTGACTGGGGGCTGATATCACCTCCACGTCCCAGAGCAGTGGAAAGAGAGACCTCACAGAAAGGAGTGGGATGAAGGTGCTCACCCCCACCCTCATTTTTGAGTTTCCTTAGTCTCTCACCTTTACCTGGTCTCTTCCCCACTGGATATCTCCTCCCTCCCTCAGCTACTCCCTCATTCCTTTTCTCTTCACAACCTTTTCCTTTTATGCTTTTAGCACAGGAGTCTGAACGTGGGTCCCTCTTCCTCTCACCTTGATCGAGTTATTTTTCAACTCAGTGTACTTTAATTTCCCTATTTATATGATGATAATGGCAGCACTTCCATTATCTTTAGTGGCCTCAACCTTTCAGATAAAAGAAAATACATTAAGCAAGATACGTTCCTACTTAATATGGCTAATTAAGCAACTAATACATTATTTTAATGGTCTTGGCCATGATAAGAAAGGTTTTAGGAATTTATCTCCACAACTCCTTGTGTAAAATATAAATATGACATTAGACATTTAGAAATTATAGAGGAAAAAATTGATAACTGACATGTAAAAATAATAAATTCTTATATGGACAGAAAATGAAATTTAATATATAATAACATATTCAGAAGAAATTTGTTCAATGTATATGCCGGAAAAAGGGCAAATTTAATAAAAACACAAACAAGCCATGTTAGTTTGCAGTTTTATAACAAAATGTGATAAACCAGGTTGCTTATGAATAACAGAGATTTATTTATCATAGTTCTGGAAGCTGAAAATCCAAGGTCAAGAGGCCAGTAGATTCAGTGTCCCATGGGACCCATTTCCTGGTTCATAGACAGCTGTCTTCTATCATAACTTCTCATGACCAAAGGGGCAAAGGCAGATGTCTGGAGTGTTTTTTACAAGGATGCAAATCCCATTTGTGAAGGCTTCACCCTCATCACCTAATCCCGTCCCAAAGGTGCCCCCTCCAACACTGACATGGGGGGGTTTGGTTTCAACATATGAACATTCAGTCTATGGCACAACCCTTAAAAAATTAGTAAGAAAAACACAAATCAGTCAATAGAAAATGGATGGTGGGCTGGGCATGGTGACTCACATTTGTAATCCCAGCGGCTCAGGAGGCTGAGACAGGAGGATCGTTAGTTCAAAGCCAGCCTCAGTAAAAGTGAGGTGCTAAGCAACTCAGTGAGACTCTGTCTCTAAATAAAATGCAAAATAGGGCTGGGGATATGGCTCAGTGGTTGAGTGCCCCTGAGTTCAATCCCCAGTACCAAAACAAGAAAATGGACAATGGGTACAAATAGACAGGTTTTAGAAAATGAAATTTAAATGACCAGTAAATAAGTAAGAACAAAGTGTTCACTATCATTCCTGATTACAGAAGTACAAATTAAAGCAATAATATACCAATTTTCATCTACCCAATAAAGGCTTTAAAAATTCTACAATGGTTATTGTCGATAAGAACATGGAGAAATGGGTACTCATTTCCTCATACGTTAAACAGATATTTACCAAGTTCTATTCTTGAACACTGATGATGAAATTGCAAACTGAAGCAATCTTTTAGGAGGGCAATTTAGAAATATCTAATAGCATTTAAAATTCACACATATTTTGGTATCTCTGCTTCTTAAAATTTATGTTAACAAGGATGTATCTACAAAATGAATTTATCACAGTAATATCTATAATAACAAAATATTGAGAACAATCTAAATGATCTCCAATAGAAGAAATTAATTAAATATATCATGGTATTTTTATAAATATATGTGCACTATGCATGGCTTTATTGAGGCGATAAAAGGAAAGTAATGGATCTACCTGAATTGATGCAAAAAAAAAAAAAAAAAAAAACTAAGAAATATTAAGTGAAAAGAAACACCATGTTGGTATATTTTGTATGGCCCCATCTTTAAAAAACAACAAATATGTTTATATTTATTTCTATACATGTGTTCACATATTAAAAGTTTCTTGAAGGAGTTTATACATTAACATTATAAGTTTGAAATGAGTTTAGAAAATACACTATAAAAATGAACTTTGTTTTTGCAAAATTTCATTTCAAAAAGACACGAGGAAATGTACTGGTATACTAAATTTGGGGGGAAATTCCACTAATGAAGCTGGAAAATAGCTTTTAATAATTTCATGCATAGATATGAAGACTATAGAAAGAGTTTTAAAAGACTGTAAATGGATATTCATCAAGTTTGCCTTTGGATGTTTGAATCTGTGAAACCAAGATAAAGCTGATTGCAAGATTATTTCCCCCAAAGACTAGAAAAGAATAGTACATACCAGTCTTGGTAAAGTTGAGCAGTATAGATTTTTCATCATTCTTCATAAGGTACCTTCTAACTCGAACAACAAGGACTATTTTTTTTTAAATTGCTTTAAATATGACCCAGAGGTTGTACAATATCAAGTCAAGGTCACATGATGACTTCTGCATCTTCAGAACCCTCCTGGGGCTCTCAAGAGACTAGAAAGAGCATGTGGGTCAAGGACAGGCTTCCATTGCAGCTGGCCCTCCCGAGGCCACACTTCATCTCCCTGGGCCTTGTTATTTAAACATAACCAGTGACACTCCACATGTACAACTGCAAGAATGGAATCTACTTAGATACATACTGCATGTATTATCATATTTCAAAATACACTCTACTGTCATGTAGACCTAAAAAGAACAAATAAGATCTTTTAAAAAATTAAATTAGGAATTTATCTAATTTACAAAGCAGAGATGGTAACACCCACCACAGGAACTCTATTTGGGGCATGTAACTTGACCCAGGAAGGTCGCATGATGTGGTGTAAAGAATGTGCATGTTGGAGTTCGTTCTGCCTTTGAGTCTTCACCACTTGTGAGTTGTGTGACCTTGGATAAGCGACATGACCCTATCATCGCCATGCTTCTGATTTCTCACTTGAAAATTAGGCTTAACAATGCTTGTGTTTGCTATGAAAGGTAGTTTCAAAGATTTAGGAGGTAAGCGACATGAAATATTGAACATATTCTGTCACCTGGTTAATACTAAGTGAAGAGTAGTCCCCAATTCACATGAAGTATCATAAAAAGAATGTTAATGGTTACCAGACTGCTGAGAAGATGGAGTTCTTTGTTGTATCTCCTTAGTCTACAAAGAAAGTAAGTAGAGAGAAGAGGAAGAGAGCTGTGGCTTATTCATACCTGGATTTATAAAGACGTCTGTCCAGAAATAGGATAACTCTTCCCAAAATCCTTTGCACTTCTGCCTCTGGCTAAGATGGAGTAACAGGAACAGATTTACCCTTCTCCCCAAAAGAATCAAATTACAGACAAAATATAAGGCAAAAATAGCTTTTGAGATGCTGATTTTAGGTGATGAAGGACAGTGAGCCCTGTGAGATTGAAAACAAAGGATGTAAGCCAATCACTACGGTGTGAATGCCTGCATCTTCCTATGTTTGTGTGTTAAAACCTCATGCCCAGTGTAGTAGCAGGAGGTGGGGGCTCTGGGAGGCCAGTAGGTCATGAGTTCCCCTAGAGGTAAGATGGAAGGAAACGTGTTCTCTCTTCCATCAAGTGAGGACACAGAGAGAAGGGGCCATCTACGAGGAATGGGTCCTCACCAGACACCCACTGAGCTGACACCTTAATCTTGGACTTTTCAGTCTCTAGAACCATGAGCAATGCCTTCCTAATGTCTATCAATTACCCAGTCTAAGGTATTGTTACAGCAACTCAAATGGATGAAGATACCGAAGGCCCCATCTTACTGCCTTGAGAGTTTCTAAACTGTGGGGCAGGGATAGTCACTCAGGAGGAGTTCAGCACTCTGCCTGAGTGGGAACAAATGCCCAGTTCTCAATTATTGTGTCCAAGGCCAGCATTGTAGTAAATAAAACAGAAGTATTTATATCATCGTGCTTCCAAAAGACATTTTATCCTGTCACTTATACTCCTTCACCAGGGAGCAGGGAAGAAAGCATTAACTGAATTTTGAACACATGTGTCACTCAAAGGGGAAGATGGCTGAGTATATTTTTTTTAATTTGTTCTTTTTATACATACATAATAATAGAGTGTATTTTGACATATTATACATACAGAGAGTATAACTTATTCTAATTAGGATCCCATTCTTATGGTTGTACATGATGTAGAGTTTCACTGGTTGGTATTCATATATGAACATAGGGAAGTTATATCCCATTCATTCTACTGTCTTTCTTTCTTTTAATGCCTTTTATTTAATATTTATGTTTTAGTTATAGGTGGACACAATATCTTTATTTTATTTTTATGTGGTGCTGAGGATCGAACCCAGAGCCTCATGCATGGTAGGCGAGCACTCTACCTCTGAGCCACAACCCCAGCTTATCTACTGTCTTTCTTATTCTCATCCTCCTCCTTTCCTCTCATTTCCTTTTGTCTAACTCAATTAACTTCTATTCTTTCTCCCCTCCCAACACCCTTATTGTGTATAGTATCCACATATCAGAGAGAACACTTGGACTTCATTTTTTTTAAGACTGGCTTTATTTTACCTAACATGATAGTCTCCCATTCCATCCATTTACAGGCTAATGCCATAATTTCATTCTTCTTTATGGCTGAGTAATATTCCATTGTGTATATATACCACATTTTCTTTATCCATTCGTGTATTGAAAGGTACTTAGGTTGGTTCCATAGCTAAGCTATTGTGAATTGAGCTGCTATAAACATTGATGTGATGTAATTGCATGACTATAGTATGCTGATTTTAAGTCCTTTGGATATGAACCACATTTTCTTTACCCATTCATCTGTTCAAGCGTACCTAGGTTGGTTCCATAGCTCAGCTATTGTGAATTGTGCTGCTATAAACATTGATGTGGTTGTGTCACTGTAGTATGCTGAGTTTAAGTCCTTTGGGTATATTCTGAAGAATGGGATAACTGGGTCAAATGGTGGTTCCATTCCAAGTTTTCTGAGGAAACTTCATACTGCTTTCCAGAGTGGTTGCACCAATTTGCAATCCCACCAGCATTGTATGAGGCCCTTTTCCCCCACATCCTTGCCAACATTTATTGTTACTTGTATTCTTGATAATTGCCATTATGACTAGAGTAAGATGAAATCTCAGTGTAATTTTAATTTGCATTTCTCTAATTGCTAGAGACGTTGAACATTTTTTTCATATATTTGTTGATAGATCGTATTTCTTCTTCTGTAAAGTGTCTGTTCAGTTCCTTTGCCCATTTATTAATTGGGTAATTTTTATTTTTATTTATTTTTTTGGTGTTAAGTTTTTTGAGTTCTTTATATATTCTGTAGGTATAAATAGGAAAAGAAGAAAGAACTCAAACTATCCCTATTTGCCAACAATATGATTCTATATTTAGAATACCCCCAAAACCCCACCAGAAAACATCTAGAACTCATAAACAAATTCAGCAAAGTAGCAGGACATAAAACTAACACCTATAAATCAATTGCAGTTTATACACCAATGATGAATCAGCTGAAAGAGGAATTAGTAAAACTGTCCCATTCATAATAGCCTCAAAAAATTTAAAATAATTGAGAATTAATCTAACAAAAGAGGTGAAAGACTTCTACAACTAAAACTACAGAAAGAAGTTAAAAAAGACTTTAGAAGATGAAAAGATTTCCCTGTTCTTGGATAGGCAGAATTATTATGGTCAAAATGGCCTTACTACCAGGAATATTATGCAGATTTAGTGCAATTCCTATTAAAATTTCAAAGAAATAGAAAAAGCAGTCATAAAATTCATTTGGAAAAATAAGAGGCCCAAAATAGCCAAAGCAATCCTTTGTGAGAAAAGTGAAGTAGGAGACCACACAATACCAGACCTTAAATTATACTACAGAGCTATAGTTAAAAAAAAAAGTGCATGGTATTGGCACAAAAACAATACCATACATGAAGACCAATGGAACAGAATACTAGACACAGAGACAAACCCACACAAATACAGTTATTTCATACTAGACAAAGACACCATAAACATACATTGGAGAAAAGATAGCCTTTTAAACAAATGATGCTAGGAAAACTGGGACTCCACAGGTAGCAAAATGAAATTAGACCCCTTTCTCTCACCCTGCACAAAACTCAACTCAAAGTGGATCAAGGACCACTGGCATTGGATGACCAGAGACCCCGCACCTACGAGAAGAAAATGTAGGCCCAACTCTCCATCATGTTGGCTTAGGAAATGACTTTCTCAACAAGACTCCTGAAGTGCAAGATGTAAAATCAATAATCAATAATCAATAAATGGGATGGTATCAAGTTTAAAAGCTTTCACAGCAAAGGAAACAATCAAGAACGTGGAGAGCCTACAGAATGGGAGGAAATCTTTACAATTTGCACCTCAGATAGAGCATTAATCTACAGGACATGTAATGAATCAAACATATTTTACTTTTGCAATGTGTCATCTATCTTTTAGGCCTAGATAGGAGAAGGCATCTACTAAGGGACTTGCCAGTGACAGCAGTCTCCATTCAACAGCATAAGCAAAATGACTAACTTCCAAACCTGAGCTTCCTGGAGCAGCATCCTGAAGAACGAGTTTTCTGGAGATTGTACAGTCAGTTATTGAATTTCTGTAGCATAGACTGGAATAACATTGGGCCCATTTAAAACCAGGTGTAAATTCACAGTTTCTCTTCAGATTTAAACGTATTTAGCGAGCTTACCTTTTGTACTCTACCACCACTGTATTACTTATTGATGTTGCCACCTCGTCTTATCTTATCTTGCCCCATCTTACCTTTCCTTACCTTATCGACCTCTGAAGTCATTATGCTAATATTAAGACACCTTGGGAACAAAAGACTTTTGTTCTCAATAGGACCATTCCTATTTCCCTCTGTTTCCTGACAGAAAACATGTACTCTAGTTTTCATATGAGTTAAGCATTTAGAAGAAAGAGAGAGAGAGAGAGAGAGAGAGAGAGAGAGAGAGAGAGAGAGAGAGAAAGAAAGGGGGGAAGGAAGGAAAGAGGGAGGGAGGGAGGAGGGGAAGGGAAGGGAACAAGTAAACTTTTTGTTGGACGTGTGCACATGTGCACACATTGCCAATCTCGGCCATGCTTGAAGGGGAGTTGTGAAAGCAGAACTTGGGAACACAGCGACATCAGCAAGATTCAGGGCATCGTGTGAAGATTTGACTTCACTCATCACCCATTTTGTTTAGCCCAGGGAGCAAAAATGTAACACGTAACACAAAGAAAATCCGTCAGTGAGATCTGGGTGCAGACACTAATCCAGGCAAGTATGTCTTGTGTCCCTGTGGTTTGCAAGGGCAGATTTCTTTGGTATTTCATTAGTGAATGGTGAAATCCATGCATTGGATTTAAGAAGAAAGCATTTCCCTTTTTGGGGTCTCAGAAGCTTTGACCAGGCCAGGGAAGAACAAATTGCTCATGGAGGTGGCTCCCAGAGATCACAGACAGCCTTTGTGTGTTTCTTAAATATACTATGTAGCACAATGTACCAAACCTGAGTGTGGCACTTGGGTGAGAGTCATCTTCTATTTGCAAGTATTTGAGTGAGAGTTAAAAATTAGGAAAACATGGCCACTCGGAGTCATTAGCGGAGATTCTTTCTTTAACAGGTGCAGGGCAGAAATGAAAGGAAGGACCTAGTATTCAGCTTCAAGATTTAAGTTTACAGCAGAAGGGTCTTTCCACCACTACTAGTCTTCACACAAGAATCTAGATAATTCTACTCATGAGTGTTCAGTGCCTGCACTCACTCCTGGTGGAAGGGAAGAGAAGAGAAGGGAATTGAAGGTGAGAAAGGGAGAGATAGATTTATTAGACGCCTATGATGTGCCAAGCATGGCCCTGGGTGCTTGCAGGCCACTGGCTGGGAAGGGGTGAGGGAAGACAAGGGAAGACGAGCCATGGGGACTTCAGGCAGAACCAGGTCTCCTGTGTCTAGTTCCCTCGCTTGGAGCTTCTCCTCTTCCCTTGCACTTTTTCTTTTTCCTCTCTCTTTCTGTCTTTTTTATTCTCTGGAATTATCCTGCCATACCATTCTCAGGCTCCTGAAGAGGGTTTAACACTCCTGCTGGCCTCCCTTTACCTACTCATCCACATAGTGGATACTGAGGACAAGAAACAGGGCTGAGGTGAGAACACAGCACCTCTAAGATCTGCTCAATCTGCCACTGGCAGGCATGGGATTTGGGGCAAATTATTACATTTTATTTTAGTTTACTTTACTTACTGCAGTTATTCAAAGTGCAGGTTCTGAAGCCAACCCACCTGGGTTTAAATCCAGGCTGAAACTTACTAGCGGTGGGACCCTGGGCAACTCTACTGCTGTGTGCCTCATCCCCTTACCTGTAAAATAGGAATGATAACTCCCTCGTAGGACTCTTACAAATAAAGGAAGTGCTGCATGTAAACTAATAGTACAATACCTGCATATAGTGAATGCTCCCTGTGTTTTAACTGTCAAGTCCATTAACCTTACTATGCAAATTCTCTATAATTATTCTTGGAGAAATAATTTCAAAATCTTGATTTTTCTCAAAAGCCACCTTTCTTGGTACCTAGTTAAGGGATATTTTCTTTCCTCGTTATTGTTGCCATGGTTGGTTCTTTCTTAGGTTGCAAGGAAATGGTCGTGTGGAATAATAACAATAATGATAAGGAGTTCCCTGAAACTAGCACGAGTTTTCTCAGCTTCTCTGGCTTGTTGGAGCAGGTAAACAGCATCTGAACCACAGCTGGCAGCACGGTGATGGTGGCTGGGTTATTATTATCTGCATTTCATGTGAGAGGAGTATGACTCAGAGAGCAAGCAGGATGGAGTGCCCGAGCCTGCACAGGGCACTGGGGTGTGCTCATCTCAGATCCTGGTGTGCTTATGTCCCAACGCAAAAAAAAACCTCACCGGCTGCCCACACTTGCCATTTCCTGAACCCATCATCTTCTAAAACAACAATAATGATGGTTGACTTCCATCTCATTGTACGCAGCCCCTGGGTACCCTGGTGATACTGTTACATAGACGTCAAGTGGAATGGGATCAAAAGCATCAGGAAAGCAGAAGGCAATTTCAAGCATGCAAAATGGGGTTACTGACATGGAAATTCAGTGATATCTAATTCCCATTGTGCCGGCATTATGTAAATAGGTAAGTAGGTGGCATTTTGTCAAAATGTTCTTAATTATTACAAATTATCATTGCATTTTAAAGATCAAATTTTCCAAGAGGGTTTAGTGAAAGCCTTAGCGTTTTTAGCTAACACTGCTTCTTAGAACCCAAGCATGTGTGAACTTTTGGATACTTACACCTGGATATGGGTCTTGAAATTAACAATAAAATATATACCATTTGGATACGAATGACACAGTGAAATCTAGAATTATGGGATGTGAGGCTTTAAAGAGATACTGGAATTAATATAGTTTGGTGACCTTAGCACTCTGCTCACCCATTTTGCAGACAAAGAAACTAAGGCTTGGAGAGGTTATTTATAAACATATGCATAGATTATTAGTTTTTATAATAATTATTGTTCCACAATTTGGTTGCCATATTCCAAATCCACTGATCTTTCTGTTTCACTCTACTAAGTTCATGAAACCAGGTAAATTAAGAAAGAGGATTATAGAATGGTACCAGCAATAACCCCACTTGGGAAACTTCATGTTCATGTTGTAATCTATTTTTCATGTTATAATGTTTTTGCTTATAGCTCAAGTTTGAGTCCATATGAAAAGTTTTTAATTACTCACACCTTGGAATCTAAATTTCAGAGAGATAAGGTTTCTTTTGTAGGGTGGAGGAGGTACAGCTGGACACATCATACTCCATATCTCTGCCTGTTTGAATCTCCCTGAGTGTGATTCCTGGGGAGAATTATCCTTCCCTCTACATCCGTGTCAGTTACACCCACTGGAAAGCTGTTCCTAACATCTAAGCCAACTTGCATGTTTATCTTCTCCAGGTTCATCTAGGAATTTTCTCAGTGAAGTCAATTCCCCATTCACCTATCATGTGTTCATTTTTCTCAGGGGATTTCTTTTTTAAAAAAACATGTTCTTTGCTTCTGAGAAATCAACTTTTGAGCTGGGGTTATAACTCAGTGGTAGATTGCTCACCTTCCATGTCTGAGGCTCTGGGTTTGATTCCCAGCACCTCCAAAAAGAAAAAAAAGAAAGAAAAAGAATTCAGTGTTGGTCAAGTGAAGAGCCATCAAATGGTGATAACATGTCACACAGTTATGTAACCAACTCATAAAATCTGCTCCAGCTCTACTCATCCAGCTTACGCCAAAGTTCCTGTGTAGATCGTGTTTTAATATTTACATGTGTGTACACATCTATATGCATAGTTTTTATTTCCATTCTCACTTTTCCAACACAGGTTCAAAGAAATAATTATATGTTTATTTTTTTTTCCCAATTTGAATGTTGCTTGGACTATTTTGTGAACCACATTTTTCATTTGAGTGCCACGTTCGCTTTGATAACTGATCATTCTCCTGTTTTCATATCTCACTGCCAAAAGGGACTAGCTGGTTATCTCTGATTGCAGGCAATTCGAACTTTAAGTAAGCCTGTCTTTATCAAGGACTGTTTTAACAGCTGATTAATTAGTGCTGCGGAGATCCAGTGCTGCCTTTATCTGAAGAGCAGTTCAACCATTAGCAAAGGAAACTTCCTTGTGCACCAGCAGCTCAGATAACAAGGTAAGATAATAGTTCACAGTCCGTTTCTGGCTAATGCAAACAGGAGTACTCCTTCTTATCCCAACACAGAGGCCAGAGAGAAGCTGAGCCAAATTCTCAAAATACCACGATCTGCAGTGGCTAAACCTCTGGTCATTTTTATGAGTGCATTTCAGAATAGCACCTTACAGTTATATGGAACATCTGGTATTGGAAGCTCAAATCGTTCCCAGTAGCTCTTGGCTCTTTACAGCAGGAACTCAAGCCCTAGTAGGAATCTTCAATGAGCAGGGCTGAGTTGTTTTATCCAGTAGGGAGTTAATATGTGGGCCTGAAGCCAGTCCTCTTGTTAGCCAGGTACACTTGGACAGGCCACTTACTATCCCTGCAACTCAGTTTTCTTCCCTGTAAAATGGAGCTAATGATGGTACTGGCCTCCTGGCATTATTGTGAGAATCAAGCAAGCCAAGGCTTTTGGTGTTCTTAAAGTTGTGTCTGACACATGGAAAATGGTCCATAAATGTCGGTACTGTTACTAAGTTAGGAAAGATGTGAGGAATTTTGGTTCTTCAAATCCTAACAGAATTCACCAGAGATTGTTAAACAGAAGCAGACAGGACCTATTCTCAGAACTTTAAATGCATCACTATGTCTAATCTCCACAACCCTCTGAGACAGGTAATTTTCTTTCTTTCTTTCTTCTTCTTCTTCTTCTTTTTTACAATTGATGGAATTAAAGCCCAGAGAATTGAAATGACCTGCCCAAGGTCATTGTGATGGTTAGAGATTTGACCCCTGGCTAAGATCCCTTCTCTGATCACTCACTATTGCAATCACACTGTTATCCTTACTCCATGCTGAGCATGTCAGACCCTTCCCCAGTTGTGAATCCACTTGCCAGAGACAAATAAAAAACAGTTGAGACAAAAGTCAAAGCTAGACCTTCCCCAACTCTTTCTTACGTGAAGATCTTCTTCATCGTGGAGGTTTGGAGGAAAGGGGACTTCAAGGCTAAGGAGAGCAAAGTGGCTGTGGACTCAGAAATGTGGGTTTAAATTTTTTGACTTCTACTCCTGGGATCCCTGCCAGCCTCAGGACCTTGTGCTGAACTTTGTTTTCCTGGCTGAGATGGAAGGGCTGGGAGCCTGTAGGCTTGGGTTTGCTGTGTGTAGGAATTGTAGCTCACTCCACATTCTCCTGAGGTGTATTAAATAGAGAAGTATGTAATATGCAGAAATCTGATTGGTTCACCAATTACCTTTATTTTTCTGAGTGGTATTTTTTTGTTATTGTTGTTATTTTAGTGAATGAGGGAAATTCGTCGAGCTTTAAAATATTCATTTACAAAAGGTTGAGTAAGCCCTCTCAGCCACCCAGAAAGAGCAGAAGTGGGTTTATTATGACCATGGGGGCACCAGGTGTTGGCCTCCTGACGTCTTTCTCCCATCACTGTGACAGTTCCATGAGAGAAACAGGGGCTGGCTTCACTCAGCTTTCACTCCGGCTCCTCATGGGAGCCTCGCCCATAGCAGGATATACCTGTGTAGCACCTAGTAGGAGGCAGTACAGGGGAAGGAGGTTCATCCGAACTTATCACTACAGAATATGCATGGGAACCCATTCAAAGTAATTATTATTACACCTAAAAAGTAGAATGTGACTTAGCAATTCTAACCACTGAAAGCAACTGGGAATATTTCAAGGTTGAAGTAGGGAAAAGCCCAAGGCAACCTTTTGAGGGGAGTAGAATAAACCATGCAAATGTTTAGAATTAGTGTTTTGTCACATTTAAGAAGAGGCAGCGTGCCATTTGTGCTTAAGATTGTACGCCCCCCCCCCACCCCATGGCACTGAATGGTCTATGGAAGAGAGAGTCTGAGAACACTTCTCTGTTAGTGATGCTTTTCTTAATATAAAAACTGTAATTAATTTTGAATGTAAAACATCAAGTCATTACCTATAGTAAACCTCAGCTTCCTAATTCTGCACCTACCTAGGAAATCCTAAACCACTTTTCCTGCTAGATATCTCAAAAGACCCACCTCTGATCACCTGGTAGTAAATGAATCAAAGCAACTACCTGACCCCCTCAGGATATATCCCCCAAACTTCAATCTCTCAGCTGTAAAGGAAATGTCACATCAATTATGGAGGAAAATTGGCAGGCAGGGGATTGGAGTTCCAGGACCTGAGGGACTTGTCCAGCTATTGCATGAACATTGATGGAGTACCTAGTGTGGAGACCCTGGGGGGTGCGGGGGTGAGTCTCCTGTGCTTCCCCTTCAAGGAATATCCAGTTACAGAATAAATACAAGAAGGTAGAAGATGGTAAGTGCCACAAAATATGTATTGCTATGGTAGAGTTAGAAACATGAAAAAGGTGATCTATCCAGGTGTTACATGACTATCATTAACACTTATTCTTTGTCTTTTGCTAAGAGCAGACACTGAGAAAATGTCACACCAGATAAAAATGTTTTCATATATTGAATATATATATATATATATATATATATATATATATACACACACACACACACACACACACATATATATTCATACATACAAATAATATATTGGTGGACGTGTGTTTATTTGCAAAAGATATTTATATTTGTTATAAATTTAAAAATGAAAAGTCATGAAAGATTCCTTTGATGAGATGCTACGCAGCCATTAAAAAATTATACAAATTATTCAACATGGGGAAAATTATGATATATCACTAAGGTTAAAAAAATCAGGCTTGAAAAGAGAGACTTAGATATGCATGCCAGTGTGTAATAAGAGTTTGAAAGTACATGAACCAAAAGGTCAAATTAACAATGGCTATCTCTAAATTGTAGAATTTTGAGAAATGTCTTGCACAGTGATTCTTTTTTTTTCCCTAAGTTTTCTGAGTAGCATGTAAGACTTGTGTTTCCATAAATATTTTGATAATAGGACACTGTCATTATTCTTCCCCCAAATTTCATTTTCAGAGCCCAGAGATATGATGAGTCCATTCTAACATCCCACCAGTTAACTTATTTGTTTTCAGGTGACTTCTCCCCTTAGGACTGCCCTGCTCTCTTGGCCTGACAGTGGTTGAAATCAGACTGGAAAAGTGCTGTTATGTTGGTCCTGCCAACATGTAACTTGAGTTTTTAACCAGTGAAAATTTCTTGTTTGGTTTCACATGGGAATTTTCTCTCTTTGTTTTGTTTAAATATTTGTATGTTTATATCATAGTTGTCTATTGTTTTTTCCCAGGACATTTGTCTTAGGGATACCCAAGGGGGTGGGTGCAGGTGACCATAATGTGAGACTCCAGCCCTGGCCAGGGGTATTCTCAGCATGTTGGACTCCCTGGCTCCTCCACTGATGCCAGCCCCAGGTGGCTTCAGCCCCTGGAAGATATGGTCAAGATGACTGCCTCACATCTTATCCCCTCCCCTGTTCTCCTCATGCCAATAACCTATTCCTTACTTCACCACCACTGGCCAAAGCTTCAACCATGCGGGTCTTCAGAACTAGCAAGAGGTAGGTCTCTTGGTCATTCTACCCTTTTTAGCTAACTTTAAATGGTTTGTAGGACCAGCTGCTTGGAGCTATGACCTGTGCAGCAGAGAGCCTCATAGTCAAAAAGGCCTCTTGCCTGCTCCGCTGCTGCTGTGTTAAATTTTTAAATACATTTTGAGCAAGAGATGCTATGTTTTCATTTTACATTGGGTCTTGCAGATGGTGTAACTGGTCCTGACAGTTTGGTCCCCTGTTGGAGGTCTCTATGGAAACACGGTGGAAAGATCATGACTCTGGAAGCCAGGCAGTCTTGTGTTTAAATTCCAGCCAGCTATGCCACCTACTTGTGTGATCTTAGGTAAGAAGTATGACCTTTTCAGGTCTCAGTTCCCTCATCTATAACATAGGTATAGAAACTACTACTTTATAGAACCAGTGTTAGAGATAAATGTATGTAAAACCACTGAAACATACTCAGCAATAAACAGTACTATTTGTTATTAGTATTGAGTGATTATATCTTTCAGACACTTTCTCCCGACCAAATGTAACCTTACTCATTGAATTTATCATTCACTAGAATAAAGAAAAAAAAAAAAAACTTAAATTAATTTTTTTAGTGCCCAGGCAAAACAGCATCTGGGACTTCTTCCACAACAGTCCCATGCCGTCCTTGAACTGGTTGAGGACCAAGTTCTTGGGATTTGCCTTGTCTCCCTGACGTTCTCCCCCCTGAAGGCCAGAGTGTTCCTTCTCTTCCAGGAGAGCCAACCCTTGAGTTACCTGAAACTTGCAAGTTTTTTTTTTCTTGTCTTTTCGAGGTGCCACATGGAATCTCTCCACAAATAGAACTCCTGCTAGGTGATTCATAATCTGGAGTTTCTGAAATCAGAATGTAGGCTCGATCCCTTTTATGTCCCACTCTAACTTGCTTGCCAGTCACTTTTTTTTTTTATTTAATCATTACATTTTAATCATACATTTTGCCTTTCATGTATTGTAGAGCATGATAATAGTGGCATTTTCATTAATTTATAATTAATATAAATAATTATTAGTTTGCTATTTTAAATTAACATTAAAAAAATTTGTACTAGTTTCCTAGGGCTGCCATGCAAAATATTACAGACTGTGTTAATTAAACAATGGAAATTTATTTTCTTACTTTTCCAGAGGCTAGAAGTCCAAGGTCAAGCTGCCAATGGCTTTGATTTCTCCCAAGGTTGCTTTCCTTAGGTTGCAGATAGCTGCTACCTTTTCCTGTGTCCACAGATGGTTTTTCCTCTCCTTGTATACATCCCTGGTTGTTTTAGTCAGATTCTGCATCACAGTGACCAAAATACTGAACAACAAAAACATAGCCGAGGAAAAGTTTATTTGGGTTCATGGTTTCATGGGTCACAGTCCATAGATAGCCAGTTCCATGCTCTTGCCTCAGAATGAGGCGGGTAAGGCCTAGTGGAGGAAGGCTACTCAGTTTGTGGCACCTTTAGGAAGCTGAGAGAGAGAGAGAGGAAGGGGCTGCACAAGAACCATCCTTCCAGGGCAGTTCCCCAGTGAAGCACCTCCTCTAGCCACGTAGTTCATTCAAAACTAGGATGAACTATCGTTACAGCTCTCACAGTCCAATCATTTCACCCCTGAACATTCCTGTGTTAATCCAAGAGCTCTGGGAGGACACCTCAGCTTGCCAGTCACTCTTGATCCCAGGTCTGTGTTTTGCTGCCCCACCCGAATCTCCAGCCTTGACAGCAAAGGAGTACCTTCTTGCATAGTTACTTCCATTGTAAACAGAATTTCATCCTTTATAAAATACTCATGTCACTTGTGTGCCATTTCATCCTGGAAACTATACTAAGAAGAGCTTCTGATGATATTGCCATTTTTCTCAAATGTGAGAATGGACACTAGCAAGTGAGGCGATTTACTCAAGGATACTCAAGTCAAGTGAGCTGGTGATAAATGTCAGGCCGAGGGAGAATGCAGTTCTCATTCATTCATTTATTGAATCAGTACTGGGCTTGGTGCTAGAGGTACTGTGGTAAAAGCAGGTAATATCTGGCCTTCAGGTAGCTTATAATCTATTTGGAAAAGACAGATACCAAACAAATCATCATAATTCTATATGTAAATTATCAGCTGTGGTAAGTTCTGGGAAGAAGAGACACCCAGGGATGTTTTCTGATTGGCCATGGTTCATCAATCTACATGCTTCCTCAAAAAAAAAAAAAAAAAAAGGCAAGATGCAACTCCATATTTACAGACTTTTATTTATGTGATATTTTAATAAATAAGAGATTGCTCTGAAAACTGAATGATTTATTTTGTTGGGGAACCAGGAACAACCTCACAGCCTTCTGCCCTTTTAGCCATTCTCAATACTGAGGTCTCATCAGGGCAATAGACTGTGGTGGAGACCATCGGGAACTGGAATGGTTGGCTCCTTAGAAGTCATTTACTATCAGAAAAATTTATCATGTTGCCCGGCACTGTTGATCCAGAATACCAGGTCCCACAGCACACACCTGCTGGGGCATGAAAGGTAGTGGCAGGCACCACCATCATTGGCACTTGTGTTTGGGACCGTTGTTGCTTGCCGTTCTGATCTCACTCTGACACTTGTTTATTTATACAAAGACATTCCTTCAGGTAACATGCTGGACTCTCGAGACCAAGAGGGAAACACAAAGGACAAGTTTTCTCTGGTCCCAAGGAGGTTATTGGAGTGAGACATCAAGAAAACATTGAATGAAAACACAATTTCAGAATGTGGCAAGTTCCATGAACAGAAGACACAGAGACCAAGGGAAAGAGTAAAATGGGCACCAAAGAAAGCTTCTCTGCCAAAGAAGTGGCACTTGGGCTACAATGTGAAGAATAAGACTGAGTTCTTGCAGGATAAGGCAAGAGAAGACAAGTTTTTCAGGTACAGAAAACAGATGTGGGGAGAGTACAGAAAAGAGACAAACAGAGGCATAACGTGCATCTGAAATGACAGTTGTTGGTGGTGTTCTGCAAAAGCCTAAATGAAATGCCAATTAAATTGTTAAAGACAAAGGTGTATTCTGGATACCTTCAAAGTTTGTTTGGATCTGTGTGGTTTAATATTGGACATCTTTACAGAGGTCTACGGTATTACCATCATCAGAAAGTTTTCTATTGTCTGGTTTTCCTCCTGTGTGTATATTATGTGATTTAAAAATGTTGAAGGCCACATTCTCCATCTTTGGCCTGTATTGATTTTTTTCCTCTATTCCAATTTTGTGCTTTATATTTGCAGTACGAGGCTTTGAAACGGAACTTCTACTTCTGTCACCACCTGTGGGGCAGAAGGGGCAACTCGCCGTCCTTCCCCCGATTGTCTAAAAGCTCCTCTTCTGTCTGTTACCAAGTGATGGCTTCTTTCTTTTGGCCGAGTACATATTACTTTAATGTGGTCCTGAAAGCAGTTTTATAATCTGAAGAATAAACAGATTGCTTGTCAAATTCCCTTTGTCTGCTCCATTGTGACCTAGTAACATTGACACTGCTTTGCAGACACATGGCAAAAGGGTTGGTTGCCTGCATCCACTATTTCCATCACAGGAAAATGTGATTGTGACGGCTTTCAGGCAAAGGGTGGCACTCCCCACCTCAAGGCCATCACCGACCAAAGACAGTGAGACTGAACGTTCAGTAGTTATTCACAATTTTGAATCCTTTTAGAATATTCCCTTGAAAGAATGGATGCATGGGTGACACATTTTTTTTTTTTTAAATAAAAACCACCTTTCTAAAGCTATTGTCTTTGGACTCATTTATTTCCTCATTGTATTTGGATAGATGTTGAATATGCATTTCTAAGAATCCATGATTTTTAAATCACAGAAGCCATGGACACAGAGAAATGTTTCTTAGTGATGAAGCAAAGGATTTTCAAAAATTCCACAATGGCATTGAAAGGCCATATAGCATGTTGTCCCACCTACACCTTCAGTGTAGCCCATGTCATCTTTGGAGAGCGTGAACAATTAGGGAATTCTTTCTAATAAGCAGCCAGAATCATTGTCTATCCATTGCCCACACTTCAGCTCTGCACAAGCCAACACTGATACATCTTCTGCTGAAATACTGTCTGGAAAATAACAGTGAGCTCCATTTCTAGGGGCATCTGGTTTGAATTAGTTATTTTACAGATCCTTGTCTCCTAACTGGAACCAAATTTCTTCACAATTTAAAAAAAAAAAAAATCCCCACATTTTCACCTTATGAACAAAAGTTTCCAAAACTTTTAATGTAAAATATGTTTCAATGTATTCTTGTTTGGGGCAAGCAAATTTCCTTCTAGTGACTTTAAGTGGAAAATTAACATTTTCTAAGTACTGTGGATTTTTCTTTTCTTGATAACATGTTGGAATTTAGAAAAATATTGTGACTTACTAGAATGTGCTGGAGAGAACAGTGAGAACCAATGATCCTTACCACCTGGAGACGACTGGATGCCACTGCAGATTTGCCCCTTCTTTCTAAAGCCGCATGGGCTCAGTCCGTCCCCAAAGAACCAGTGATTGCTGATCCAAATAATCACCTGGCTTAGCTGCCAGATTCATTCAGAAATTGCTGGTATTGTCCTCCGTAAAATGATATGTCCCTATGATCTCTCCCCCTTCTCAGCAAACCAGAATCCTGGATATAATTTGATCTTCATTATGGAGAGAGAAGCTGAATTAGATAATAGAGAACCCAAAGAGTTTAAGTAACAGAGGATCAACCTCCCAGCTCCCCAGCCGGCTCTGCTCCCAGTGGAGGGAGTTGTTTGTGGCTCAAGTTAATTTGACAGGAACAAGAGGAAGAATATTTTGAGACCAAGACCTGAGGCAAAGGGCCCTCCCTCTCCAACCTGCCATCCCCAGCATCTACCCAAATCTTAGATTTACGTTGTACAAAGGGAGCTGCCAAGACAGCTGCTTTGCAGGAGGAACGTGCCTCTCCCGCCTGCCTCCTGCAGCCTACAGGTAGCAATTTGCCACATCCTTTGCGTTTGACGGAGGGCTAGAAATTAGAGGAGGTGTTTTGCTCTCCTGTCACTTGTCTCCTCACAGTATAATTATCTGAGTTCCTAGGTGCTGCAGTGATATATGAAGAAATCCAAAGAAGAAATACAATATGTCTTCATTGTCTTTCGTCATTAGCCCTTGATTAAATATTTCTTACCCTGGGCTAAGGTAGCATGGGGTGGAGCAAGCCATGGGCTGCAAGCCAGAAAAGGGAAACTTCAGCTCTCTTCCACATGTACTAGCTGTGTGTCTTTAGTCAAATCACTTAACATCTCAGATTCTTGGTGTTTTGTTCTATGAAACAAGAGGATAGGCTGGATTATTTCTGAATTCATCCGGGGGCTGATTTTTTTTCTTGTTCTGTAACTATGATTTATACTCAAAATCATGATGAAGAAATATTCTAAATACCAAGTGAAAGTGTTTAAAATCAGTTAATCTTTTCGAGGGTTCCTCCATAAAGGTATTTCTAATTCTGCTTGCACATTTGAAACAGGAAACTGGCAAGAATTTAAGCAATATTTTATATGCAAACATCATAATTTTTTTAAAAAGTGGAATCATCTCTTAGCAAGCGTTTTGAACCAACCCATGCATTTCACAACCTTTATAATTAAATTCTGAAAAGTGTACTAACTTTGTGTATGTAGTTATCCCAATGATAAAAGCCTGAAAAGTAATGAGAGTAATTTCTTTTTTGGCACTTGGGATTGAACCTACTGAGCCATATCTCCAGCCTTTTTTGAGACAGTCTCACTAAGTTGCTAAATTGCTGAGGCTGACATTGAACTTGAGATTATTCTTCCTTCACCTCCAGGGTGCTAGGATTACAGGTATGCATCACTGTGCTGGGCATGAGAATAATTTCTAAAAGACATACCCCAAATAGCCTCACTGTGTGTCATACATCGCATCTTCTTTGCATAGAAAAATCACATTTTAAAGATGGCTAAAATTGAATGGATCGTTTCTCCCATATACAGCCAATGCAAGATAAAAACAAAACCACACACAGACACACACAAAAAAAATTTAACAAATAAGTCCAGATCCTAGGTGATAATGTCATTTACTTGCATGTTACTTTCAAATTCTTTGAAATATTTTTGTGTATCTTTTAATTAGTTCATTTTTTAAGTACAAAGGAGGGTGATGTTAATCTTATTTTATAAGCAATGAAACTAAAGTTGAAAAGTAATATTGAAAGGAGAGGGGAAAGGAGGTGTCTCCAGAATGTTAGGTTAGTGGTGAAGTTGGAGAAGCAACATTCTGCATTTCTTTCAGAGCAGAACATTAGCATTCAGGGAAGTTTGCATGAGCCTTGCTTTTCCTAAAGTGAAAAATCGTCAAACAAATCCTAAAAGCAAGTTCATGAGGTCTCGGATGACTTGTGTCCTTCTCATGGTGTCAGGCATAGGCAGTTTCTGTTTAAAGGAGTTTTGAAGCGGATTTCTTATAATCCTGACTGTGCCTAAAAACCATAGCCTGTGGTATCCACACGAGAGAATGTCATCCAAAGCTCCAAATGAGCTTCTAGAAATTCTATGAAGCCAGCTTGACGGATTTTCTAGGCTGCTGACAGTGGCTGAAATCAATGTGCATTTCCTAAGAGATTTTGTTGCATAGAACATGGCTTTAATACACTCAAATGCTTAACAACATTTTTGAGAATTGGGTGGACTCTTTCCTCCTTGAATTTTGGATTGACAAACGAGGGCCACCTGAGTGGGGGATCTGTGTCTCTTTCCTAGCTCAAGAGAGCCCTGGACTTGAGCGGGGAGGTCAGAGTGGCAGTCACATTGTAAGAGCTCACAAGTGTAATCTACCAGCTTGAAGAGACATCTCATATCATCCGAATGACCTCTGCACACCTCCCGCAGGTCACCTTACACTTCCTAGCTTGAGGCCTTTGCAGAACCCATGCAAGCTGTGAAATGATTCCTTTCCATAAAACCCTGGAACAAAGAAGCCTGCGCTCTGCTTTCTGGTAAACCTTGCTGAGCTATCTAGAATTGTGGTTTAGCTCCACAGCCTTGGACCTTTGGCAAACAATATCATTTCTTTCAGATGAAGATAATAGCAAGCAAGGCTTACTATCATTATCACTTTCCCTTTCACGCTCTCTCTCTCTCTTTTTTTCCCTCCATTAATGTTTCAAGGTTTTGGAGGCAGTTTAAAAAAAAAATTCAGGTTTGCAGGTCAGTAGTAACAACTTTGGACAAAACTTCTTCAATAGAGCCTCACACTATTTGATTTAGCCTATTTGAAAGCAATAAGTCACAGAGACAAGTAACATCTTGCAAAACCTGTTGGCTGTTCAACTTGGTCATCTGATTTCTTAAGGAAAATACCAAGTCATTTTGGATTTTTAACACCCTCTGTTGCAATGTGCCTTAATAAAGCCAAATATTTCAGAAAAGTGAAGTCCCAGGGGGAATCCAGTCAAAGATTTATTTAGTGAAAGGAGGCATAATTCATAGGGCAGAGCTGGAAGTGCATGAATGGAATCTGGACCTCACCAAGAAATCACTCCCTTTCAGAACCCTCAAGTATCTCTGGCTGGGGAAATTGGGGCTGATTTAATTTCTTAGAGTGCATCAAACTGGCAGAGGCTTCTAGAGGGGATATCATAGTCCTTTATAGTTAAGAGGGGCCTTGGATTCCTTTTAGTTCAACCTCCCACAGATAAAAGAATCTCCAGCTTCAGGAAGTGGTGAAGAGGGAAACCTGATGGGTGATTGAGGAAAGGTTAGGGCGTGGGTACATGGAGACAGCAAATATAGGCACCTCAGGATTTCTGCTGCAAAAGTACAATGGGCAAAAGAAAGAATGGGAAATAAGGCCGGTGGTTTTTACTTTTGGGGGTGGGATGAAGTGGGTGATGAGATCTCTAGCGAAATGATCCAGCATCAGCAAACTAATGGTGACTGAGAGGAAAAAGATAACTCGAAGTGCAAAAGATGATGTGGATCACGACTGTAGAAACGGGGTTCCTACAGGAACCTTTTGCTTAACAGGAAATCCAGTTAGGTGGACATTGGTGGTTTTGGTGGTTGCATGATGTTGTTTTGATCTGCTCATAATAATTTTTAAATATCATTGTCATCTGGAAAAATAAACTTGCCTAAACAATCAGGAATGCTATGGAAGAGAATAGTTGAGAAGATGTGCAAGGGATGGGTTATGCTAGACATTGCACAAGAATGGAATAGAATTGAATGGAAAACTCAGAAACAGAGTACAGTACATGAGAATTCAGTGTCTGATATAGGTAATCTTTCAAATTCTCAGAATAAAGATGGATTAGTTAATGAATGACATGGGGATATATTTCTAACTCTTTGGTGGCATATGAGGTTTGATTTCTGCTCCACTCTTTAAGGCAAACCATTTTCTGAATGGATCAAATACTCATAGAAAATGTCATTAAAATATTTTTAATGGAAACTCCTATAATTCATAGTTTTGATATGACAAAGGCAGGACATGAAACTCAAAATCATAAAAAAGAAAGAAAAGGATTAAATTCAGCTACACAAAATTTAATTAAAATATAAAAATCAAATAGAAACATAATGAAAATTCAATTCAATTAAATAAAATGGCTGCTGTATAAAAATATCCCATAAACAAAGTCAAAAGACAGACTACAAACTGGAAAACAGCATTTTTAATCACTAAGACAGCAGAGTTAACTTTCTTAATATGCAAAGAATCCATAGAAATTACAAAGATAAAGAAAAAATAAATAATCTGATTGATAATCTAGATAAATAAAGATAAATAGTCTGTGTACATACTTCACCGATTTCCTATTAGTGAAATATCTACACAGGAAGTTTATTAAAAAAGGAATGTAATTGGAATAATATTCAACTTCACTCACCAAATAAGAAATACAAATTAAAACAATAATGAAATACAATTCTGCCCATATGAAATACTAAAAATTGGGCTGGGGCTGTGGCTGTGGCTCAGTGGTAAAGTGCTTGCCTAACATGTGTGATGCACTGGGTGCATTTCCCAGCATCACATAAAAAATACTTAATAAAGGTATTGTGTCCATCTACAACTGAAAAAAAATTAAAAAAAAAAAAAACACTGAAAATACCTAGTTGGTGAAGGCATGGAGAAGCAAACAATTAGAGATGGGCAATTTAGAAAAGTTTAATAGGAACAAAACAACAACAACAAAACACTTCTATGTTCTCAGAGACAGAAATATCACGTTAGCAATTTAAGTTGCTGGAGTTCTCACACAGTTGCATGGGCTGGGGCTGAGGCTCAATGGTGGAGCACTTCCCAAGCATATTTAAGGCTCTGGGTTCAATCCCTAATGCAAGGGGAAAAAAGTCTTCTTACTCTCTATACAAATGTACAATGAATCGTCAGGAGTGTCTATTGTATCATTATTTGTGATAAACAAATTGGAAGTAATTCTTATCAATGGGTATCAATATTCAAAAGAGAATTGAATCAGCCTGGTACATTCATGTTATGGAATATTATGCTATAATTAATAAAGATGAGGCATAATATTTATAGATAATATGGAAAGACAATCAATCTTCTTAAGTAAAAAAAAAGTCAAACTATGAAAACTTGACCCCATCTGAATTTTAAAAATTTTAAATAACATGTTATTTAAAATATTTCAATGCAATGTTACATTTACATTGAAAAAAATTTAGAGTACAGATGCTGAGGTGGTAATGTTGGGGTGGTGATGAAAAAACTTTTACATTTCATCTTACACTTATCAGTGTATTTGATTTTTTTTCTATGAGAATCTAATGTTCCTATAATGAGAAAATTGGTAATTTAAAAAATTGCATCCAGAACCGGGTACTACCATCCAGATAATGTCTAATATCTGCAAAATGAAATTTGTGGCTAACATTCCCCTTGATCTAGCCACTTTACTACTCTCTTTGCTAGAAGGTCTCTTATGTTTTCTCAAATCTTGATCTTCACTAGATGGTTCCAGTTTATTTCAATTGCACTGAAATGACAGGAATCAAGACCCTTCAACATGATAGATGCCTGCTAGCAGTAAATCTGTTTTTTAAAAGACAGCCGAATCTAAACACAAGATTCCATATCTTATCTCAATGAAAAAGGGAATGAAACTATTATCTCCTTAATTTTTTCTTTTCTTTGATTATTTATTTATATATCGTGTAGAACATATTTTGATATGCATGTAGTGAAATGACTTCTACACTCAAGCAAAATATCCATTATCTCATATAATTGTGTCAAGAGTACCTAAAATCTACTGTCTTAGCACCTTTTCAATACACCATAAATGTTATTAACTAGAGTCTTATGGTACCTTAGATCTCCTGATTTATTTATTGTGCATAACTGCAAGTTTCTACCCTTTGACTAACATCTCCCATTTCCTCCTTGCTTCTAGTAACTGCTACTCTATTCTCTATTTCTAAGTATTTGAATTTTTTTTTTTTTAGATTACACATGGTAGTGAGATCATGTAGCATTTTCTTTCTGTGCCTGGTTTATTTCATGTAGCATAATGGTCTCAGATTGATCCACAACTCCTGCAAATGGCAGTATCTCCTTTTTTAAAATATAAATTTTTTGTTTGTTCAGTAATGGAAATCAAACTCAGGGCTTACACATGGTAGGCAAGTGCCCTAACACTGAACTATTTCCCCAGTCCATTTTATTTATTTATTTATTTATTTAGAGACATTATCTCACTAATTTATCCAGGCTGACCTCAAAATTGTTATCCCTCTGCCTCAGCCTCCTGAGTCACTAGAATTACAGGCATGTACCACTACACTTGTGTGTGTGTGCGTGCACGTGCACACACACATGTGTATGTGTGTTTGTATATGCCACAATTTCTTTAGCCATTCACTCATCAATGGTCACTTAAGTTGTTTGCATATCTTGGCTGTTGTGAATAATGCAGAAATGAACATGGGAGTATAAATGTCTATAGGAGGTACTGATGTCTTGGGTATATCACCAGCAAAAAGACTGTTAAGTCACGTGGTAATCCTGTTTAGAATTTGCTCAAAGAGTCTCCATGCCATTTTCCATGATGGCTGTGGGAATTTCCATTCTCACCAACAGTGGACAAGGACTCCTTTTCTTTACACTATCATTAATACTTGCTATTTCTTGTCTTTTTAACTGTAGCCATCATAACAGGAGGCCTCCCTGCCTTGGAGACCATATTTCTAATAATACAAACTAAGTTTACATTCACTTATTGTAAGTAATTATACACTTTTAACTCATCAAAGTCAACTCAATTCTCCCTTTAAAAAAAAATACCCTCTCTCATGTTGTTGGTACAGGTTTTTTCTTTTCAACTCAAGTATCAGACTTTACATTTATTCCTAATAAGTGCAATTAAATTAATTCTGCCCAATAATATACTCTGTCAAGAGGTTTTAGAATCTGTGACACAGAAACCTACTTCATTGCCATACATATTTGCATTGATCAAAATGTTTGGATAACATTGTTCAACCAGCTATGAAACCACTTCCTGAGGTCCTACAATGTTCAAGGATCACGGGTGAAATAATTCAGGTTGTAATTTTCTTCATCAGTACAAATGAAGCCAGATATGTTTAGTGTCTATTGAGAAACAAAGACGTGGCTGGCTTTGACAGAAGCCTTGGCATAGTGGGGACCATGATTTTGCATGCTTGATTATTTGCTGTTTAGTGGTAGTTCTGAATTGACCTCTGGCTTCTGTCACGTATCAGGTCTCTTAAAATGGATTTTGTTTTTTGCTATTAAAACTTAGCAATACTAGTCCTAGTCCCAGAGACTATAGATAAATTCATGCTCACTTATAAACTATAGGATGCTGCTTTGAATTCCCCTTAGAATTTATTTCTGTTATATCTGGTTGTAACCTAATCATAGAAAATTTTGGATACTTTGTAGAATTTGTTTCCTTTCTAAAATAATAGTCCTTTGTTATTGCCAAAGTACCCAGATGAGAAAATAAATACTTCTTAAGCATGATTTTTCAAAGGTGAATATGATCTGAATGAATACTTTTGAAATACGAAAGTGAGTGTAATTCCAGGGGTTTGGAGTAGACAGGTTTGTAGGCGTGGTGGATGTCTACTCCTAAAACCTCCTCCTCTCAACAAACAAACCTTAGCATTGCAACCTCTTAGTTAAAAAAATAAAAAATAAAAAAATAAATGAAATCTCTCGTCTCCAAATCAGTTCTCTATCTAAGATCATTTAAATACTGGCTGAATAGTATTGGAAACCAAGAGTTTTACTGGGTACAATTAAGAACTGTGTTTGCTCAGGGGGCAAAGGGCTAGTTTATTAAAGACAATTCCTTTAGCAGTTTAAGCATGAGCAGAAGCTAGGAGAAAAATTTGGGGGTTATGTCTTCTAAGGCGCTTTTTTAAAAAAAAATTAAGCAGAATTGTAACTCTCAATAGTATGCATTGATTTACTGAGAATTTCAAAGAAAAAAATGAACAGGAGGAAAAAGGGAAAAGTGAAAAAAAAAATCAAACTTTTTTTCCCAAAGGATTCTGCTCTTCATCAGTAGCACTCAATTTTTAAGAATTTGCATCATATTTTTTTATTTTCTAACTTATCTCTAAGTCATCCTTTCTTTCTTTTCTTCCTTTAAGTATCCTTGAGTTTTGTGCCATTTCCTCTTCCACCTCCTCTTTCCTATTATCTCATAATAAAAACCTACCCAAATAAAGAAGTTGCTATCAGTCAAGAATACTTCAATATGAGTTATTTATATTATTCTTCTCCAAGGTGTTTGGATTTAAGCTATTAAGTGGTTCTTACAAAATGAAATGTATTGTTCCTATTAATAGAATTTCAGGCAGAATTATGTTAGCGTTGGGGTCCCCTCCACAAACTTATTCTTCCATTAGAGTTAACAGTGTTTAGTTCATAAATTCTAAAGGTTTTTCACTCCTATTTCTGATAGAAATTGACATATCCATTATAAATTTATTTACAAAGAGAGAATTAAAAGAAAGTTAGATTTCAGACTTGTCCCCAGGAAATGTCGCTGAGAGAGAGAGACAGAAAGACAGAGGGAGAAGACAAAGATTCTTTGGGAACACGTCCTTTCACATAGAAATTAAGAGAAAGGAAGCTAAGAGATGAAAGGAACTTTGGAAATCGCCCAACATTCTTATTTCATCCATAATGAACAAAAGCCAGGGAGACTGGACACTTGCTTGTGGACACAGGGCCACTCAGGGCAGATGTGAGACCAGCACTTAGAACTCCCTGTTGGGTTTGAGTTTGTTCATTTATTCCCTCCATCACTCCTCAGGTACTTCTGGAGGGTCCTGGGGATTCTAGGCTCTCTTTGTGGGTCTGAGATAAAGGCTTGAGGAAAGCAGACCCAGCTCCTGCACAAGTGTCACTGTTGATCACTTTGTCACTGTTGTGGGTCAAGAGCTGCTCCTCAGATCATTGCACAAGGACCTGCCCAACCTGTACAACGTGTCAGTGAGCAAACTCCCCTGATTAATCACCTCAGCAGAGTGCTTAGTGGGAGCTTAGCAAGAGCTGACACAGGCACTTTCTTACTGTAGAGTTCAGTGGAATTTCAACTCACATATTTCTGACTCACTGGAGGTTTAAATACTTACTGGGCTGTTATGACAGGAAGGCTTGAGAGCCAAGACTCCTCTGTCACAGCTATGAGTTGGACAATAAATAAACATGTAGAATTGTGATAAATTCTTTTTCTTTTGTTTTTTAAAATTCAAACATGTCACAAAACTCAACTTAAAGTAGATCAAGGACCTATGCATTAGACCAGAGACCCTGCACCTACCAGAAGAAAAAGTAGGCCCAAATCTCCATCATGTCATCTTAGGAACCAAATTCCTTAAAAAGACTCCTAAAGTGCAAGAAGTAAAATCATTAATGAATAAATGGGATGGTATCAAACTAAAAAGCTTCTTCACAGAAAAGGGAATAATCAAGAATGTAAAGAGAGAGCCTACAAAATGGGAGAAAATTTTGACCACCTGCACCTCAGTTAGAGCATTAATCTCCAGGATATACAAAGAACTCACAAACCTTAACACTAAAAAAAACAATCCAATCAATAAATGGGCAAAGGAACTTAATAGACACCTCACAGAAGAAGAAATATGATCCCTCAAGAAATATATGAAAAAAATGTTCAGCATCTCTAGCAGTTAGAGAAATGCAAATTAAAACTACAATGAGATTTAATCTTATTCCAGTCAGAATGGCAATTGTCAAAAATACAAGTAACAATACATGTTAGTGAGGATGTGGGGGGAAAGGTACACTCATACAATTCTGGTGGGACTGCAAATTGGTGTAACCACTCTGGAAAGCAGTATGGAGATTCCTCAGAAAACTTGGAATAGAACCATCATTTGATCCAGTTATCTCATTAATTGATGTATGCCCAGAGGAATTAAAATCAGCATACTATAGTGATGCAGCCACATCAATGTTTATAGCAGTTCAATTCACAATAACTAAGCTATGGAACCAACCTAGGTACCCTTCAACAGATGAATGGATAAGGAAAATATGGTACATATATATGATGGAATATGACTCAGCCATAAAAAAAGAATGAAATTATGGCATTTGCCCATAAATGGATGGAATTGGAGACTATCATGCTAAGTGAAATAAGCCAATCCCCAAAATCAAAGACCAGGTGTTTTCTCTGATATGTGGATGCGGACTCACAATAGGCAGCATTGTTCGGGGGAGGGAAGAATGAAGATTCACTGGTTTGGACAGTGGGGAAATGGGGGTAAACAGGGGAAAGGGAGGATGGGAGTGGGAAAGACAGTGAATGAATCAGATATAACTTTCCTATGTTCATATATGAATATACAGTCAGTGTAACTCCATATCATGTACAACCACAAGAATGGAAAGTTACACTCCATGTATGTTTGATATGTCAAAATATATTCTACTGTCATGTATAACTAAAAAGAGCAAATAAAAATTTAACAAAAATTCTATCATGTCACATCTTAGCCAGTACCAAATGTGGCCCTCCCACTTAGCTGAGATTGATGGGAGAATGACATTTGGTAGCAAGTCTTAAAGAAAAACTTCCTTCCTGCCATGTGTCTCATTTCAGATACAAAAATACTTCAACACAAACTTATATCATATTTATATTTATATAGATTTATATTCAGAGACTGGATGTTTCCTAAACAACTCTGACTCATTAGACACTGAAATGGGTGCTTTGCCATGAAGAGAGAGAAAATTTTGGCCAGCTATCCCTCCAACAGGAGATGAATATACAGAATATACAAAGAACTCAAAAAACTTGACACCAAAAAGACAAATAACTCAATCAATAAATGGGCAAAAGCACTAAACAGAAACTCCTCAAAAGAAGAAACACAAATGGCCAAGAAATGTATCTTCGACATCTCTGGCTGTCAAGGAAATGCAAATCAAAACTACACTAAGATTCCATCTCACTCCAGCTGGAACAGCAATGATCAAGAATATAAACAACAATAAATGCTGGCGAGGTTGTGGGGAAGAAGGTACAATTGTACATTGTTGGTGGAACCGCAGGCTAGTAAAACCACTCTGGAGAGCAGAATGGAGATTCCTCAAAAATCTAGGGATGGAACCACCATATGATCAAGCTATTCCATTCCTTAATATTTTCCCCAAAGATCTAAAATTGGCTTACTACAGCGACACAGCCACCTCAATGTTTATGGTAGCACAATTCACAATAGCTAAATTATGGAATCAATCCAGATGCCAGTCAATAGATGAATGGATTAAGAAATTGTGAATAAGAAAAGAAATTAAGACTAGTGGTATATATGGAGTTCTGCTCAGCCATAAAAAAAAAATAATGAAATTATGTCATTTGCTGGTGACTAGATGGAAATGGAGAAAATCATGCTAAGTAAAAGTAGTCAAACTCAGAAACTCAAAGGTTGAATGTTTTCTGTCATGCAGGATCTAGAGTAAAATAAATAAATGGGACTGAGGGGGATAAGATAACATAAAGGACCAATCAAATATAAATTAATAGACAAGTGAAAGGGAGTCTAGCAGAGTAGAGGAAGAAGAAGGGGTGGGGGAGGGAAAAGGGGGAGGAAAAGGGTGGAGCATGAACTGAAATCAATTTCCAGGCATGTATGAGTTTGTCAGGATGAACCCAACTACTATGTATAATTATAAAGTTGTACTGTGTATAACTATAAAGCTCTAATAAAAAAAGAAATCGGTGCTTTGCATGAATGGCATCTGATACCACAGAAGGAGCTGGGATCTTAGATTTAGAGACTAGGGCTCATATGATGGCCCTGATTTTTATTAGGTGTTGTGTCTGACTTATGTGTAAACCCAGGGCAATTTGCAAGCCTCTCACGATTTTGGAGAGAACTGCACTTGGGCCAGCCCTGAGCCTGATATATGGTAGCTATTTAGAAAACATTAACCTTTTGCTTTTTCCTTCCCCTGCCTCACTTTCTTTCTTTCTTTCTTTCAAGCACAACTTATTGACACATGGCTTGAGAGTTCTGCCTGCCAGCTGGGCTTGGATTTCCTTTTTTTCTGCCTCAAAAGGAAGCCTGGCTTGGTCAGTCCAACCTGTTTTCCAGTTTATGAGTTTATGCTCACTCTTCTGCCTCATTAGATGGGTGTTTTTAAAATTTGTAAGAATTTATTACATGCATCATAATGGAAGCTGGACTCCAGTGGGGGTGTCTTCTAGTGCTTTCTAGTGACCGCCCCACAGTCACTGTTAAGTGACAGAGATCCATACAAATGCCCACAGTGTGTTATCACATAAAGAAGAGGAAGTTGTGAAACAAGATGTTTGATACAATTTCATTTTTTATGTTAAAATATCTATGTAATCTACTTGTTTGTGCATGAATAGAAAAAGATTTGGCTTAATGAACACACCCAATAATGTTTACTTTTAATGAATGGGATTGGGAGATAGAGAACATAGGAGGACCTATTTTTTTATTTAGGGGCACTGATGTGTTATTTTAACTTTTCAAAAATTATTTATTCATCAAAATAGTGATTTTAAAATATAATAATGGAAAATGCACATTTAGTTTTAAAGGACTTGGGATTAGATTTTTAAATGTTTTCTGTGCAGGTAACAAAATAATTTAGTCTTTCATTAACATTTTCTAATGATAAAGCAATTTTATAGATTAGCTATTTGTGTGCAAACAAGATAGCTTCTTTTAGATTATTTGAAGTCTCACAATCTGAACTCACATACCAACTAAATTCGGAGGTGACCAGTGACATTACAGAACCAAGTCTTTTACCAAATGAAACCTACTGTTGAGTTTGATTATAGAATATTCACAGCCCAGAGAGGACACAGAGGTAAGACAACTTATAGTACTTATTAGGTGGTACCAAGTTCAAAATAAAAATAAAGCATCTTTAGATTTGTATTCAACTGATTTTCATAAAACACATACTACGTTTCTCTCATGAGGCTGTGGATTTTACACACATATTTCTTATTGAGGAATATCAAACCAATATGGTAAAATTGATTATGTAGCTTCATTTGCAGATGAGCAAACTAAGTTTCGACAAAGAGACAGAGGGGCCTGCCCAGGGTCGGTCAGCTAAGGGCATCAGAGTTAGAACATCAGCCCCACTTCCCATGCTGAACAATCTGTGCTTTCCTCTTGCCATCATGCTGCTGTCAAAGGTGGTCTCATTGACTCATGACCTCCAGGAACACACTGGGGACCAACAGAGCTTGGGAATCAACTAGTGTTCTCCTCCCATTGGACAGTGGCGAGTATCCTTTGTCTACTACCATTGTACCTGTCCTTTGCAAGTACCTATATGTGCAGTCATCTGCCAGAACTCCATAGAATTCCAAAAAATTAGATCACTCTTTATTAAGGAAAGCCCTTTTCTGTGTCATGATAACCAGTAAAAGAAACTGGCTAATGACATTGTGAAGACAATATTATCTGCTTGTCCTTTCAGTAAACTCTCACTGAAATTAGAATTTTGCTATGCTTCTTTGTAGCCAAAGTCTGCGGCTTGTTGTAAGTAATAGAACTTATTTATATGTGATATCCTCTAAAAAGTGGGCCATTTGAGCAACGGAAGAAGAAAGTCTTCTCTAATTCTTCCAGACGAAATGACACACAATTATCAGATAACCGCACTGTTAATATTTAAAGACGGGCATAAACCGATGTGTTCATTTTCCAAATGGTCTGAGACCCACCAGGGGGAGAAGAATACGTGTTCGTGTCTTGATGGAGCTCTTTGGTGTTTGGAGGACAACTATAATAACTGAAGGATTGCCAGGTACCAGGACCTGCAGGACCAGTTTGTTTTCTGTAGCTCCATGACGAAATTTGCAGTTACCCATGGCTTTTCCCATTACCGGGATATTGCCCAGCATGACTTGCTGGTCATTCTTCATATTTGTCTTGGCATTTGGGGTGAGTCATTGCCATACCTGTCACCAAGAATTCCTGACGTGATATGTTGGATATATATTTTTTTCTCTCATCCCAGACCATCCTATTGGATAAAATTTCCTTTCATTATGATGTTTTTAATTAACTTGCAGGTACCTAGGTATGTCAAGAGATGAACAGTAGTTTTCTTTTCATAAAGCCTGGCTTACAGGAAAGTCCTAACTTTGGGGAAATAGTTGACAAAATTTCCACGTGATGTTCAGTCAACTTACACATTCCACCCCTGGTCCCAGGTCACACCCTTGACCTAGTCTGGTATGTGATACTGAACAAAGCACTCCATCTCTCTAGGTTCCTTTTTCCTTGTCCACAAGGTGAAGGAGCAAGTCTGTCAAAAGCTGACTTCCTGCCCAGGGAAATCATCACTAGTCAAATGCCAAACTCTCTCCTGAGGAACCTGGAAAAGTCAACAGCATCCTTGGTACAACATCCTTAGTGCACTCATGCAGATGGTACATCATCAAAGTAACCTTGGCTTACTTTCTCCTTCTTGACATCTCTCTTCCCACATAAGACTCTTCAAGAGGATGTTTGGGTTTTTCATGTTTTGAATTTTTAGGGAGTAAAAGGAGTACCACGGATGGTTGGCCTCCTAGAAGTTCTATCTTGGGACTTAGACTTACGTTGGTTATCCTTGTGGGATCTGCAAAGAGAGTCAACACTCAGAGGGTTTAATGGGTTTGATGATATTTTTATAAGATTGACCTGGAAATCTTGGATTTAAATGCCGGCTGAATTGAAGGGTTTGCCTTGCTATTCTGTTGCAAAGATGAGAGATGATGTGTGGGCAACATTTATTTTGCTTTAAAAAAGTATTGTAGCCAAGTATCATACTCTCTTCTAAGCCCATTTCAAATATTAATTCAGTTAATCAACAGGATAACCTTGTGATGTGGGTACTGTTAATATGCTCATCTTGCAGATGACAAATCCGAGATTCAGAATGGTTAAGCAACTCACTCACAGTCACACAGCTGGTCAAGGGTGGAGCTAGGATTTAACCCATCATTCCACCCTTGGATGAAGTTCTTAACCACTACACTCTTCTCCCTCTTCGTGCTGTCAAAACTCAATGAGACCTAACCAGTCTGGGGGTCATTCTGGAAAGAATAAGGAGTTTCCCTCTACGAATACCCACCCATACGATAATAATAATGTTGTGCCGATTAAACTAAATAGTACATGCAGAGGATCTGGCCAACTGGGTAGGTGCTTAATCCCAGTGCCTGCCTTTCTGCCCCACCTTTCTATAATGAAGACTGCAGATGTGTGGACCCAGGAGATAGAACATCAGCTCTCGGTGTGCAAAAGATGCTTTTATACTGCATTCTGAAATGACTTTTTCTCAAAAATACCAGTATGGAAATCAAATAAATGGGTACAACCAATGATATGGAGTAAGGAAGAAATGAAGAGAAGTCACTAATTGTTTTGGGAAATTTAGTGGTGTGTTTTGTGTATACAATTCCTCTCTGGTAATACTTTAAAATAAACAAACAGGAACAGTGGCTTGCAGAAACATGTAAGAGGGAAGACCTCTTGCCCCCACTCTCTCCTGGTTTCTTCGTCACAGAGTCACAGATTTCTTTTTATTTGACCTCATGTTTACCAAGCGTCTTCTCACTTCAAAGCACTACCCCATGTATCCCTTGCTTGGAAGGCAGCTCCAGAGGTCCTGAGAGCGCAGAATGTCTCCTGACAGTGAGGAAAGTCTCTCCCGAATTTGTCCTGCCGGTGCCTTTCACTCAAATGCTGTTGAAGGTCCTCAGCTGTTCATTCTGGGGATGACAGCATCCATTGATTGGGGTGCCTTTGTAAGTGGTCCTACTGAGTGCAGGCATTTTACTCGTCTGCTTCAGTCTGAAGGAGGTGAGGATTTGCACAGGCAGCTTGAAGAAGGGGTGGGATTTTGAATGAGGGGACAGATCTGGATTGTAGAGGCATGATTGTGTGCTGGGCTGGGGGCACTGAAGCCAGGAGTGAAAGGCGGAGAGCAAGGTTGGTCTACCTGGGGAGGAAGTCTGATTTTTATTCTGTATGAATACTGCTTACTTACGTCTCTTGGTTGCCAATGACAAAAAAAAAAAAATTAAACTGGTTTGTATGGGGGAATGAAGTGGGGATCAGGAGTGACATTGGTTCTTAGAGTAGCAAACTCCACCCAGTAGCTTGATTTGAGGTTCACATGGTGCCCTGAGGTTTTCCTTTTGGCGATTGCAGTTATGCCCCTTCTGTTGGTCGAGCCTCTGATTTCGTTTTAAAGGAATCTTTTTGGAGGCAGAATTGAGGCTAGATGAGAGAAAACTGGAGGCTGAGCTAAAAAAGAGGGTAGTCCTTTAGTTGTTTGGGGAGAAATGATGTAAGGATGGGCTCTGGAGAAATGGTCAGGCTGGTAAGACACTTAGGAGAACTAGCCATTGAACAACAAGGGAACAGGGAGAGAGAAATCCTAGATGACTGCCAAGTGCCAGCCTCGGTTACTTGGATAGATGTTGGGCCATTTATCAAGGTAGAAATGCAAGAGGTTTGATGGGGAAAGTTGAATATGGAGTACCCTAGGAGAGCAAGTCACAGATTTCTAGTGGGTTGTTGGGCCACTCCGTGATGGAGGTACAGATTTAGGATTAATTGGAGAATATGGGTTATCAAAGAATAGAGACATTGAAGGGTTGAGAGAGGCAGAACTTGAAAGGAAACCAAAAGGAGGGTAGTCACCCAGGCAGAAGAAGAACCAAAGAGACACCATCAAATTAAGGAGAAAGAGGAGGAGAAGGAGGAGGAGGGAAAATACAAAATTCTGGGGGAAAGTAATTAAGAGATGTAAAGTGTCTATGAAATGTAGCAAGGTAGGTTGAATCAAGATAATGGTGGAAATCATGGCTTCAATGATCGGATATTTAAAGAGGAATCACAAGTGCCAATTCAGTCAAGTAAATCAATGGATTTACTTATCACCCCCTAGTTCAAAGTTGCTATATTAAGCACACTGGAGCAATAGAAAATACCAATACACTACAGTCCCTGAGTACCAAGAGCATACGTTTGTTATTTTATGTTTCATTTGAATTCAATCAGGCATCATAACTTAATTTGAAACATGAGCTCAGTTATATTCGGAGGGGTTAAGCTTTCTAAAAAGGGAAGGTGGTTTATATACCAAACTGTGTAATCAAGATCAGAGGATTTTTCTTTTTTTAAAAAATCAATCACGTATGATTGTGCTCATCAAAATTATTCCTCGTTATCTCCATTTAAGCCCTAATAACTCCCGCAACTTTATCCTATTTCTGGAGTATTCTTGCCACTAGATCAACTCCCAACTTTTCCTGCTCAGTGGCTTGACATAGAAGGACTTTTTCCTCAATAGCAGTTGCCCCTTAATGACCCCGGCCCAGGGCTGTTGAAAGCACCTCTTGGGTTTCTCCCTCTCTTCTCTCTTCCTTTGAATCAAGCATGCTAATGGGATCTACCTGAAAGATGGTCACTTCACACTGCTTGTCCATCTTTTAGCTCCTGGACTCTCCGTGTTTCATCTTAATCTTTCTTGTAATGCAATATGACTTTGGAGTTTTAATGCCATCCTTCTCAGGGTCTCTGGGAGGACGTGAACAATCAAGAAGCCACCATGGCGCTGGAGTCCACAGTTCCCATGTCCTCGAAGGGTCTGGTTTTCACATAGAGAATCCCCACAATACATAATTGAGCAGATTTGTGATCCACCACTGACCCCTAGGATTCCTCATCCGCAGCCATGGAAGTCCTTCCCCTGGATGACAGAGCCCTCTTAAACTCACAAACCTTCAAATGAGTCCAGTAGAAACATCTAGATCAAATCAAAACTTTTCATGACTTAGGTTAAGTCAGTGGAGTTGAAAGAGGACTCACTCACTTCTTTTCCTTTTCCCTCCACAGTTCTGTGAAATCTTCCTTGCTGTATTCTCCTGGTTCTTGTCTGTTTTCTTTCTGATTTTTCCCCCTAGCAATAGACACATACAATGCAATGGAAAGGCAACCAGAAATCATTTCTGAGTTATCTGCGGTTTCCCGCCTCCCTGGCCCTCCGCCCCTCCATCGGAGGGGGCCGTCAATAGCCAGTTGTTTCTGCGTAGTGGGTGTGTGATTGGGGCTGCCTGCAATTACCCTCTCCACAGCCTCTGCCCCCGAGCACTGCGGCTTCTTGGGTTACTGAAGGCCTCACAACAAACCTGACTTTGTTCCTCTAACCATCTTCTCTCAATGCCATCTCATTAAAGTATATTGCCAGGGAAAGCCTCCCTGACAGTCTTTCCACTTGTAACCTGCAATCAAATAGCCTCACTTTTTTTATTGAATGGGCCAAATATTCCCAAATAATTCGATCATGAAGCATGATGAATAACAGTTCATGTTGTTGCCTATATTTTTAAGAACTTGTACTAAGCACAGGTCACAGCTCTTTTAAATCATTAATCTGTTCCACGATGAAACCAGCCTAATTTCACTTCCTGTCCTCTAGTCTTAGGTATAACTTAGGATAAAACATTAAGATCCAGGCTTGAAACAGTGGGTGACTGCAGAGATTAGGGTTAACAGGAGGTCCAGGCTAAGTCCCTTGTGGGTGTCTTCAGGATAAGACTTTTTGAGAAATTCATATTGAAGAGTGGTAAAGTGTGCTGCCTTGATGGAAAGCTATCAATGCAAGATCTGTTCATATAAAAATATTTGTTCTACTTGGGATTTCAAATATAGTAAAAAATATCACTGAAGACAAGACAGAACTCCAGCTCCCACAAGGAGTCCCTTCCCCAGACTCTGATTTTTCTCTGAAGAAACTGATAACAAGGAAGAAGCAGAGAAGAGGAGTGGATTTGCAACTTACAAATTTGGGACACAATCCCACTCCCGGTGGCTTGCAGGCTGTGATGTTCCTGCTGAATGCCTGATCTTTAAATTGGTTACCTATCAGGGAAATGCCTCTTCAAATGGAGAAAACAATAATATATATATATATATATATATATATATATATATATATATATATATATATATATGTATATAAATGTAAAGAGAAGAAGAAAAGAGGAGAACTTTAAGGGACAGAGTCATTTCTTGAATACATACTGTTACATCCTCTGATTCATTTATTTACCTTTGTTTTTTAATTATATAACCACAGTCATATAGTGAAGTGGCAAAAAGTCTGGGCTTGGGTTTCAACTTCCTGTGTTTGGACCACAGCTCTACCACTTTGTCATCTCATAAAGCTTAGACAGCAAAGCAAAAATGTGTTCCTTAGCCTCTCTGTGCCTCAGTTGCCTCATCTGTAAGATAGGACTGAGGATTAATTGAGACGGTTCATGTCAAATGATTAAGAGAATGTTTGGCACATAGTAGTCACTCACTAAAGGTTAGGATTGTCATTCCTATATATGAGAAAGAGTTCTGAAAAACTGTAATAATATGTACTGCCCTAAAAATAAAGTATATGTACACCTATAATATATGTGAACAACTTAACTCCCCTGGAAGAAGCTGATGTGAAATGTGAAAGGAATTAAAACTCAAGGAAAGGAATTGGAATTGGCTCATATGAGCGCTTTGTAAACATAGACATAAGCTGCTTTGGCTTAGGGCTGCCTATACAGCTTTTTTCATGGTTGTGCTACTATTTGCAGAGACCTAGTCTCATTCTTTTCAAAGGATTAGAATCTGACCTTAGTTACTTCTGTGTACCGGAATCGTAAAGGACACATAGATGAGTTCCTCTGATCTGAATCATGAATGATAGTGAAGCAATTTTCCATACTTATGTCTCTCAACCCAGTGGCATTGCTAGAACACACTTCTCTCTCATTTTACAGACATTGCCACATCTGTCAACCACAGAAAAGAAGTGCCATTCAGACCAACATCACCACATCCACTAAATATCCTAAGTGTTCCTGTCTGATTGTGAAAAACATGTTTTTGTGTCATTACATAGACTCACCCACATGACCCTTCCACTGAAAAATAAAGTAAATAAAAAGAGCAGGTGAAAAGTGCTCTTATATTCTCACATTAATACAACTGGGTGCAGCTTAGAGAGATAAGTTACTTTTTAAAGACTCAATAGGATTTAGACCAAGAGGTAACTGCTACTCTGCTCTTCCCATGGTGTTAAGAGTCTTTCCTTCTGGTGACTTCCTCTGTCCAGGTTTAAGGGAACATGCAGGTGCTAGCCGTGGCCATGGTAAAAAGGTTAATCTCACCCAACTAAACCTAAGGATTAGCAAATGCGAGTGTGATATTTCTTCCCAAAGAGTAGGTCGGGCTGGAAGAATGTGTTCCAGCAAAGCTTTTGTTATACTTTTTCAGTAAATGGAGATGTGTGTCTAAGAAACATCTCAACTCACAAATTCAAATATGCCTTCTGAGTACTGGTTCCCACAAACTCATCAAAGGATTAAATTCTACCCCTAAATATTTACATTTTAAATACTTTAAAAACTTTTCTTACATTTGAAACTAACAGTTAATTGCAAACTCAACAGAAAAGAGGAGGGTGTACAGTATCTTGGGCGGGGCGGGGGGGGGGGTGGGGGGGAGGAAAGACAGACATTTCACAGTTTATCAGAGTAAATCCTTTCAAGTTCCTGCTGAAAGCCAGCCTGTGCCAGGAGCAGTCATTTTGAAATCAGACAGTCCTGATCTGGAAAAGTTTGTTGAAGCCACTTGATCTTTCTGGACCTGAGTTGCTTCATCTATAAAATCGAATACCAGTGTCTAGACAGGCGTGAAGACTGAATGAGATTGCTTTCCCAGAACATGGCGACCCCTTGTGCCATGTTGTTTGCCTGGTCTCTTGGACTCCCCTGATCTTGTTCTTTTCAAATGACTACCTTTAGAATTTACTATTTTCCCAATCGTTAAATGAAATTTTCCCACAGAGAGAGACACCAGAGTCATTTGTTCTTTCATCTTTCCTTCTCAGTGTATCTTTGTTCACACTTTGCCTATGGGCCCTGCACGCCCCCAGATCTCTCTTCCTGGAAGTAGTCATCTAGAACCATCTAGAACTTTTGGATGATATCCATGGTGGAGCTGGCTTGCTGCAGCCCACTCAAGCTGCCAACATCCAAATGCTGAACGCTCATCTCTTTAAGAGCAGGCCCCCCCCTGGCTCCGTGAGAGAAAGCACATCTGGTGACATCCCCTGGGGCTTGGATTCTGAGGAGCTAGGAGAGGGTGCAGTGAGATGTGAGGATAGTTATTGCTCCAACTTTGAAATGGCCACAGAGCAGAGTGGTGACAAAAATCAAAATCACAAACACTAATGAGACTCCCTAGTTGGCGCCAGCTCTATTCCTGTCACCACCCTCCACAGCCCCAGAAGAGTGGAGGATTACAGGTTTGGTGGAATCCTTGGGGCACATTCAAAGAGTTGGAGTTTTGTTTGAAAGTCTGTTTGCAGACAGTAAAAAATGGATTAAATTGCCTCTCCCACACAAAGAAAATGCCAGGTCTCAGTAGAGCTAAGACACCAGAGACTTAAAGTACGACTAGAAGCAAAATAATGAAAAGAGTCCAAAATACTGGACCATCTTTACAATCCATGCTATCTACCCGATGCTTAAAAATAATACATTAATTGACATAGAAGGAACCAGAGAAGGAATGCAATTAATGATATGCCTTTTCTTCTTGAAATGAAATGATAAAGGACCATGGCACATAACAGATATTTCTTTTTTAAAGCCACAACAGAAATTTATTTCTTTGGTTGTGTTTCCTGTCGCTACTCTTTCCTATAAAACTCTTATTCTTTATATGAATAACTTCTAGAAGTGATATGAGGGGGTCAAACAGTATTTACTCAGTGCTACTGGAACTGAAAAAGTAAATTAAGATTAAGATGAGACTTTTTAATCTCCTAAATTGCAACATATCTAATAACTCTAGGAGGTTAAATTATTTTTTATTACTTTCATGCATGTTGAAAGCATTAAATTATATATTCAAGAGAAAAATGAGGGGGAAAAATAGCTGCCCATGACAGTACAAGAAGCTCAGGCTAAGAAAAAAAGAACCATACATTTGGCAAGATATTGGTGATTATCCAAGCTTTGAAGTGCTGATGTTTTCACCTAATAGAGCTACTGTGAGAAAGATCAATTATAAGGATGCTCTTTTTTCCTTTGAATGGACTAAGTCATCATGAATCCTTCACAAGCAAATTAGCTGTTCTTTCCAAGGCTGAATTAATATTTCCTAAACTTGAGAAATCAACATGGTTTTAACATTCACAGTGTGTGTATTTTGTTACATACATATTTTCATTTTTCTCTTTTTCTGCATGTTTGTGTGCACCTGTGCCTTAGCATTTTGTGAATCTTTACTATGACAGGCATTGTTCTGGGAACCAGGGGATAAGAACATACTACCATTTCTACCCTCGGTATTATTAGTGAAACTAAGCATGAAAGAGAAAACTAAACGGAGGAGTGTGTACTTGAATTGAGTTCTGAAGGTATGTTAGGAATTATTTGGAGAATGCTTTTCTTCTTCTAAAAACATATTGGTAGTCATGGTGGAGCACACTTGTAAGATCCTGTCTTAAAATAAAAGATAAAAACTGAGACTAGTTTGAGCAATTTAGAGAGACTCAAAACGTAAATAGGCCTGGGGATATGGCTCAGTGGTTAAGCACCCTGAGTTCGATCCCAACAACAACAACAACAAAGTATATTGTGTTCTTTTTGTGTTAAATTAATAGACTACGTTTTTAGAGAAGTTTCAGATTTACAGAAAATTGAGCACAGAGAGTTGCCCTGAAGTTCTTGCTTCCCCTTCAACAAGATAGTTTCCTGTATTATCAACATCTTGCATCAATGTGATATGTTTTTACAGTTGATAAACCAGTATGGATACATTATTATTATGAAGTCTATAGTTTACATTATGGGTCTTTCTTTGTGTCATATAGTTCTACCAGTTGGGACTAAGGCCTAGGGTCATGTGTCCATCATTATAGCATAGCTTCAAGGCCTGAAAAAATCTCCAGTGCTCCCTTATTCCTTCTTCCCTCCCTTTCCCTGACCTTCTGCCAACCACTGATCTTTATGCTGTCTCCATAGTTTTGCCTTCTTCAGAATGTCATCTAGTTGGCATCATACCACAGGTAGCTTTTTCAAACTGGCATCTTTCACTTACCAATGTGCATACAAGGTTTTTCCATGTCTTTGCAAGTACTGACAGCCATGTTCATTTTTTTTTCTTAAAAATAGAAGAAAGCTATCATCCATAATCCCAGAACACCTTTTCCCCAGTTTTTTTTTTCCCATGGGTGAGAGAGGGAGAGAGACAAAGAGATTAAATTATCATACTACCTGTACTACTCAGAAGTATTTTTTGTTACTCAATAATTTATTGAGAATACTGTATTATTAAACACCAGTTTGCAAAATTACTTGAAATGGCTGAAGATTATTCCATTTCAGGATATATCATTTATTTAATTAAGTCCCCTTTTGAGGACATGAAGTCATTATAAATTTTCTGTGGTTGCATACAAGGTTATGATGAACACCCTTCTTGGTAAATATTCATTCCACACTTTAAAGGAAAGTATACTAGAAGTGTAATTGTGTCTCACAGTGCCACACATTTCTAGACTTTGGATAGAAATGACCACATTCTGCTCTGGAAGATCTATAATAATCTCTACTCCTCAGAAGACAAGAAACTGTCCCATTTCCCTGCATCTCATCAAAGCAGGGCAACATCCTTTTAAACAGTGCTTTAAGTAGAAGGACATTTGTTAGGAACTTATTGAGCAGTTAGTCTAGGAGAAGAAAAAAGGCACCTTGGAAACAGCATGAACGAAGGCTTGAAAGTTAGTTGGCACACTAGGTTCAGAAAAATCAAATACTTGCTGGGCTCTGCGTCCCACGCCTGTAATCCCAGAGACTCAGGAGGCTGAGGCAGGAGGACCGAGGCTAGCCTGGGCAATTTAGAGAGACCCTTAGCAATTTAGCAAGACTCCATCCCAAAGCAAAACATAAAATGGCCTGCCTGGTGATGTGGCTCAGTGATAAAGTGCCCCTGGGTTCAATCCCCAGTACCCCCTGCCCTGTGCCCCAGAAAGGATATTTGATTATTGCAGTATGGTCAAAATTCAGGGAGCAGGGAGAGAAAGCAGAATGAGCTGAGGCCCACAGGCAGATTATAGCAGGGTCCTTGAATGCCCCAGATGAGGTTTAGAGATCTTAGAAAACAAAAGTGAACCTGAAAGGTATTCATAGGGTAGAGACCTGAACAAGCCCATGCTTGTGGTTATTTTGTTGGTGGCCTGAGGATGACCTGGAATATCATCCTCACACTGTCTGATAATTCTGAGAGCCTATTTAGAGTTGTGAAAGCAGGTGGCGAAAGGGATGGTAAGTGACTGTGCCAAGGAGACCACAGTGAGTCTAAGGGGGAAAGGATGCAATCGAGAGAAGGTACCAAGTGATGTTCCAGTTTGTCTTCTTTGGGTTCTTTGCATCTCATTTCCCAGTGTCTGTCTGTCTGTCTGTTTCCTCTCTCTCAGATGCTTCTGCATCCCAATTGACAGAAATTTCCAACCCAGAGATTGTTGATATTGTGGGGGTTTGGGACCCAAGACAGAATGGGAGTTGATTTTCCATTATTGAATTCAGGCAAATGACAGAGGCCCTTAATGACATTTGAAATATGTAGCAAATTTTTAGGCCAGCCGAGAACCCTTCTGTGTTCATAATTATACCAAGAAATTGTTCTGGATTTGCACTGATTTGTGTGAAAAGCCACATAAAAGTATAAAGTGGAAATTGTATTTAATTATGCAGTCAATAAAACTGAGTCTATTTAAAAAGAAAATAATTACATGACACTGAGATGCTGACCAAATTCTGGGATGTTGTGGTCACCACAGTGACGTTGCCAGTCCCTTTTAAGGACCCTTAGGACTGTTCACAGAATTTGTGAATACAAGATGAGAGAAGCTAGTTCGAGGGGAAAGGGGGAGAGGAAATGACAGGTTAGGAAGGATATCCTGGGTCATCCACATTCAAGTATCAGCGGCAGCTGCAATGTGACTGGGACCTGGCCCAGGTATTCCCATGGGCTATGTGGGAATTCCTCTGCTCATCCGCAACTATTACAATTGTGAGAATTCCTAAAATTTTCTCAAACCCAAATTTTATGATAGATGATTTCACAAAGAGGAAAAAAATCATACTGCAAGCACTCTGTTATACTGTTTTTAAATAAATTACACATATATTTAGTTTTGAGTTCATTGTAATATATGGCCATCCGACAATATTGTTTTTGATTCTCTCACTAATATGTGTGTGCATCTCCACGTGACTCCTTCTCTTTTTCTGTCTTCTGTTATATAAGATCTTACTGCTGTCTTTACCATGATCACACTTCGACAGTCAAAAAAAAAAAAGATATATTTCAGGTGTTTGAGATGAAGGAGGTTGTGTGAGTTTAACCTTCCTTGGTATCCTTGTGAGCTTTCTGTATTTAATACTTGTTTTATCTGAAGCCTGTGGAGGTTCTAAACTATTAGAAGACACACTTTCTGAGAACTACCTTTCTAGTAGCCTGAAGATATATCATTGATGTTGGGCAACAAAGTTATTCTCTGTAATCCTCTTGATGTTGTAAATGAAAAAGAAGACGAAGCTAGCTCCATCTGAACTTTGGGCAAACCATTTGCTCAAAAGGATCATCAAAGGACCAGGCCCTGCCAAAATAATATTAAAAAAAAAATCCAGCAGAAAGGGAAAACATTGAGGTGCACGCACAAAAATGAAATTGGTGCAAATTAACTCCATTGTGATTGGAGAGCAATAGAAAACAAACTCCTACCACAGCCTGGAAGGAAAGCCACACAAGATAGGCATTGAAGTTGTAGCCTCCCAGTAGCCATCTTTTAACAGCTTTCTTTCTTCAATGCTTTAACCTAAAAAAGAAGAAGAAAAGAAAGAAAAAGGAAAAAAAAAGAAGGAAAAAGAAAAGAAAAAAAAAAAAAACCCTACCCATTGTTATGCCCCCTATTCATCCTTCATTCAAAGTCATTCACTATGCATTAATTACCACTTTCTTCAGTGCTGGGAGCTCCCAAACACATCTTGTTTTCAAAGAGGCACACTTCCAGGCCTCTGCTATTTTTATGCAGAGCCTGCTGAAATTTTCATCCTAATACTTTGAGATTCCCCCCCTCATTTTTGCATACTGTAATTGTTCATAAGAAAAAAAAAAAGACAAAAGAATGATTCCATGCTTCTGGGACAGTTGTTTGCATCTCTTTCATTTTTCTTTCCAGCTGTGACTGGCAGCAGAGGGTTCTTTAGCAGGTGTCCTGCCTGCCCTATGGTAATTTTTAACTTTCCTTCACTTTCTTTCATGTCTGTCACATTTAGAGAGACATTTTTACCCCTGTTTCCTGGTGCTGTTTCCCCCCCACCCTTTCTGATATCAACCTAATATCTAGATTTTTCCTTAGCAGGCTGCTCTCCTTAGGAGTCATTTCAGAAGAAGGAAAGGGATTGAGTTGAGAGTTCAAAAACCTCATTTAGACATTTTAACTATGCAGTATTTGGATCTCTGATGCCCACTTTACTTTCATTCCTATGGGTCTGATCACTGGAATTTGTGAGAATGCAGTCAGTCTATGCCTCTCCTTGGATTTTATTTTTCTAATACTATTTAAACATCAGAAGGAGATTGATGGGTTGATTCGACAACTAAACTGTAATAATTAAAACTTAATTAGGAAATTACTTATGAGTCATTTGAGATAGCCATACAAAATTTTGCTGTTCCTGTTTCTTAGCCAAAAACCAGATATTTATGTTGTTTTGAGAAAGCAAAAAAGAAAAAGAATTAAGCGCATTGCTCATACCTATAAAATTGTCTATGCTTATAAAGATACAACTGGTTCAGGCAAACTGTAAAAATGACTGAAATGACATCAGGGGCATAGAATGCTAGTTGTGGAAGGAGATTATTCCAGTTTTTTCCCTCATCCCCCTTCTGGTTGAGGAAATCCAGGCCCAGAAAGATACAACTTGACTTAAGTCACCCAGGACTAATGAAAGATTCTGGTCCTATTTTACCAATCACAACATATTTTCCGTGACATACCTGCTGCTTATAAAAGTTTTGCAAACTTTGGTGGGGGGGGGGGGGGCACTTCAGCTTCACAGGCACAGTGCACAGTATGTCTCAGCCATCCCTGTCATTGTCACAGGGCCATGAGGATGCAGTCAAGTTTCCATGTCATTGTTTACAACGCCTGAAATAAAGTAGATGCTTTAAAAATGAATATTGCTATTACTGTGATTATTGATCTTATTGCTATGAGTCACTTCTAGCACTGTTTTCAATAAAGACTGGCATTTTCCTTTAGGTATGGGTGCAGGTTCTATTTTGAAAACTGCAGCACATATATGTTCAGATAACAGATCAGATGCATGAAGTCAATAGTATCTATTTTACTACATTAACCAGCATGCTAATATGTGGAGCAAATCGGAAAATTCAAATTACAATTTGTATTTTGGAGTCAGAGTTGCAAGGGATCTCATAGATAATCTAAATTCACTAACCCTGTCCTTACAATTGATTTCTTAACATTAAAATTGTACCACATATCACAAAACAGACCAAACAACAATTTGAAAGGGAATGAATTCTATGAACAGTAGGAAATGCTTATTCTGTCAAGTACTACATAATAGGTGCCTTACATAATTATTTCTAAGGCTTATAAACAACTCTGAAGTTTAACTATTCATATCAACTCCATTTTAGTATATGACTAAACAGAGGCTCCAAATGTGCAAGAGCCAGGAAGACACAGAACCAGAGTTCGCCCTCTGCACCAGGCCTGTATAGTTCATTTCCCTTCATGCCTGCCACCCAGATTCTTCAGTCAGGAGATAATTGCTCCAGAATTCTTAAAAAAATGTTCTATTCTTTTTTCTTCTTTTCTTTTTCTATGAATTATTTCTTGTGTTCTATATTGTTCATCAAAGGGCATTCCCAACCTCTGAATTGATAGACCACACTTTCAACTTGAACATGAAGAGTTCTTGAACCGTTTTATAGGTTCAAGGAATCTAAGCTTTAATTTAGGAGTGAAATAAACTTCTTAACTTAAAACAGGTGAAATGCCACTTGGCGTATATAGCAGCCTTGAAGTAAGTACTTTAGTGTAATCGTGTTAACATTTGCATAGAACGCAGCACTAGATGTCTGAGTTCTGGTGCATCTCTGCAGCCTGGGTCAAGTCTCAGCTTCCCTGGTCAGATGGCATGAAAGGTATCTTGCTAGAATAGGAACAGCATTGAGGTGAGCCAGTGTGATCCTTCATATAAGCATGCTTTGTAAACTACAGTGCACAATACAGAATTTTATAATTAATAATGGTTTATGCATTAAATCTCTATGGCTTAGGTGGACTTTCCATTAAATTTGAAAAATGAGTTACATCTTAGAGTAGCAAGCAAATAAATAAATAAGAATTCCCTTACTCCAAAGTAGAACCAAAATACCACCATCAATTTTTAGTTTTTTTAAGAGAGCTCTAAAGGCACCTTTTGTAATTGTAGTCGTCTTCTTCTTCTTCTTAAATTAATCAGTTTATTTATTCTTTGTTTTTGTTTTCTTTTTGCACTGGGGATTGAACTAAGAGGCACTTTTCTACTGAGCTACATCCCCATTCCTTTTGATTTTTCATTATGAAACAGGATTTTGCTAAGTTGCTGAGACTGGCCTGGAACCTGCCATGCTCCTGTCTCAGCCTCCCAAGTTGGGGAGGTAACATTTGATTATATTTTTCAGTACTGGGGATTGAACCTGGGGCCTTGCAGATGCTAGGCAAGCACTCTATCACTAAGCTACAACCCTGACCCTCTTAACTTTTAATTATTAAAAATGAGAAGTGGGTGGGCATTCACTCAATGATCATGAGTCTGTTTGAAATGTAATTCCACTTAGGCATTTAAGGCATTTTTTTTTAAATCATGGGACAGTAACCAATAAAATATAAAGGGTTAAGGAAATATTTGGATCATAGAATCCTATATCTGAGTAAGGCCTTTGAAAGAGATTCTAGTTCTGACTACCCCAAGTTGACTCTTGAGGAAACAGAAAGTGATTGCAGGAATTCACCAAGCTCATGAACTTGAAGCAAGGACTCAGGCTGCTCCTTCTAATTCAGACTCTAAGGATCTTTTTGCTTCAACGGCAGGCCTTTGTTCCTACCCATCAAGGACACCTGGAGGGCTTACAGTTTACTTTGTTATGGCTGTAAACTCCTAGTAAAAATGTTTGTCTTCAATTTCACACACCCTTTAGGATCTCTCTTGGCTGCCCTAGAAGCCCCCAGGCAGCACAAACAAGACTGAAGTCAAGATACACCAAAGTGTGTGGTGCTCGAGAGTGTGTGTGTGTGTGTGTGTGTGTGTGTATGTGTGTGTATATGTGTGTGTGTGCATGCGCACACGTGCACTGAGAAAGGGGGAGCAAGGACCTGGAGAGGCAGTAGATGAAGGGATTTCTAAGAAAAACTAAACAGGAAAAGATTTCTCTATCTGCTGCTGAGGGCTTTATTTAACACCACCTCAATCTATAACTACATCCCCTTACCAAACAATAAAATGACTGATAAAAAAAAAAAAGCAAGCAATGCCCCTCACTGCCCAGCTCCTCGCCCCTTTCAGAGCACACAGATTTCCACAGAGGATTTCTTTTCATTATAATGTTCCCAAACCCACAATTTAAACATCTAATCATTACTGCAATTGAGACCTGGCACAGTTTATCATTCATATGACCACACAGAACATATCACTTTTTATCATCCCAGAATTTGTGATTCAGGTATTATTAAAGGAAGTAATTTATGATTATTTCTGCGAATGTTGGAATCTTAAAAAGCAACTACCATCACCATCCTTTTTCGGGAAAGTATTGATAAAACCCAGAGGACATATAAATACAAAAAAAAATTTAATAAGCAGCCACAAAATGCAACTAAAAAGAAAATACAAAAACTTTAAGTATCAAATATTAAAGTGTGTTATTTTTTAACACACACCATTTTATTGTACTCACAAATGCCGTTTTTCTGCATTTTATTAGTAAAATTAGACAAGTTATTATATGACTCTTTTCCAACATTTACATTTTTTAATTTCAGCATTACATATTTTTTTACTTCATAGTTTATATTTTTATTTCAACATTTGTCTCCCTTATACGAGAAGCTTGGTGGTGTACAGTGGCAGGAAATTTTTGTTTTACTTCAATACAGCATGTCAATATTATCACCTGAACTC